>NW_026068173.1:735412-745965 GCF_014885135.2 Alexandromys fortis
TTGTTTTTTTTTTTTTTTTTTTTTTTTTTTTTTTTTGCTTTTTTGGAGACAGGGTTTCTCTGTGTAACAGCTCTGGCTGTCCCCTAGAACTCACTCTGTAGACCAGGCTGGCTTCGAACTCAGAGAGATCTACCTGTCTCTGTCCCCCTGATTGCTGGGATTAAAGGCCTGCAGCACCACACCCCACTTCTGGTGTTCATTCTTTAATCAGCAGAGTAAACCCCAACCCAAGACCTGCAGGTGGAGGTGTAGATGATGGCGTAGATGGCGGCATTCTGCGATGATCGTCTGAGATTTCTCCCAAGAATGACTGACTCAGTAAGATCAACATAACCAGACTAACCCTGAAATGAGGGGGGAACACGGTGGAAAGAGCAGAAACGTGGCTGTTGAATTTATCTGGCTTCTCCTCCATTAGTTTATCACTCTGAGCTTTAGGCTGGTCATTTTGTTTCTTTTCTCTGGAAAGGAGGGTTCCTTTGGAAGGATTTTAGTTCCCATACTTATGTTTCCAAGAGCAAAATAATATTTTCACTTAGTGTAGCTCCACATTCTCTGCTGGAACGACACCCCACCACCACCACCACCACCAGACTGAAGTCAAGGATCTCATGGAGTTAGTTACTGACAGCAGGCTCCAGGCAGACGTCCCTGAAGGGACTGAGTTTTCCTTCATTCTGTTGCTCGCGGGATTCTCTAACTAGCAGTGGGATTCTGTCGGCATCTGGTCTTCCCACGCTGTGCCTGTCTTTCTTCTCTAAACCAAAACGAGGGGGGCCACTAACAAATCACTTAACAGATACAAAACTTCTTTAAATATATTAGCCATCTGGTTATCCGTTCATCACCCACCACATCTGCTTGGGAAAAGAGACTAACTTGCTCCCCCTACTGGCCTAAACTTGGTGTGACTCGAAGGGAAACTAAATCAGAGAAAACTCTTCATGGGACCTCTGGTCAAATCAGGGGCATCTATCTGATGAGGCCACCCCAACCGCCCCATCAAAGCAGAGCCACTTCTCCAGACTTAGGGCTGAGAGAGGCAGGAGAAATAGGTGAACCTCTGTCAGTCTCTCTCTTTATTGCTTTCAGCTTGTAAGTGGGAATAGAAACCTCCAAGAATCTTCCAGGTTCTGCACCAGCTTGACACCTGAGCATCCAGAGCAAGCTAACCCTCAAGTGCCCAGAGGAATGCCGGGTCTTTTTCTCAACCCCTGCGTGGATGACAGCAAATGACCCGGAAGGAACACCCTCAACCATAACGCCATCCCCCATCACACTTACATGTGGCAGCAAGGACAGTCCTCTGAAATACCCTATACTTTAAATCCTTTTCCCCCTATAAGATCACCCAGAATTCACCTGAACTTGCAAAACGTTAGGCAGCGTGTGCTCCAGTCCAGGAAGGGTGAAATGGAAAGGGCTCAGAGGAGAAGAAAAAGTCGCATCTGAGAAAATCCTATCAGTAGATAACACCCCATCCTACCGGGGGATGTACCCCAACCTCTGGAAGGTCCTGAATCCCAATGCTCTGAATAGCCTTGTCCCGCTAATGCTAAGGAGAAACGAAGGCCATGCCGCCCTGCTCCACTTCCCAAGGGGGATGCTTCTCTTAAGGAAATGTTGGGAGGAGAAAACAGCCACAGATGTCCACATGTCCACTTCCCTGGCAGAACTGAACGACATCAGGGGAGAGCTGGAAAGCTGGTCCATGTTTGGGCACATGAATTAACCCAGGCCATACAATGATCTTCAGAACAAACCCTAACCCCTTCAGACAAGGGCAGAGTGTTGGCTGCCCCTGTCCAAGTGGGCAATGCTTTCTTCCCTGCCCACAGAGTAAAGGAAGACAATGGAGGGTGGGGCTATTGGTTCCTCCCCAAATCTTCACCAAGATGCAAAACCAGATACCTCTGACACACTTCGTTTGCTGTGTCAAATAAGGTTTCAGGAAGGTAACCCCCAGCTGTCCCCTGCTGTCCCTTATGCTTCAGGAAGAAAAGGAGACCCCATGCTTTTCCTGAAAAAATTACAAGAGGGGCTTGAGGGCTCAACAGTTAAGAGCACTGACTGCTCTTCCAGAGGACCCGGGTTCAATTCCCAGCACCCACATGACAGCTCACAACTGTCTGTAACTCCAAGGTCTGACATCCTCACACAGACATACATGAAGGCAAAACACCATTGCAAACAAAATAAATAAATTATCACTATAAAAAATGAACCGGGCTGGGGAGATGGCTCAGAGGTTAAGAGCACTGGCTGCTCTTCCAAGAGGTCCTAAATTCTATTCCCAGCAACCACATGGTGGCTCATAACCATCTGTAATAAGATCTGGTGCCCTCTTCTGGCCTGCAGGGACACACGCAGGCAGAACACTGTATAAATGAAAAATAAACAAATCTTAAAAACAAAATTAAAAAAAAAAAAGCTATACTGCAGTGGTGCATACCTTTGATCCCTTTAATTCCAGCTCTTGGGTGGTAAAAGCAGGTGAACCTCTATGTGTTCAAGGCCAGCCTGGCCTACAAAGCAAGTTCCAGGACAGCCAGGACTGTTACACAGAAAAAAAAAAAAAATCTGTCTCAAAAAAAACCCCAAAAACCCAAAACAAAACAAAAATCGAAAAATAAAAAGTTCTCTGCCTTCCAAAGCTCCGTAGAGGCGGTTGCTTCCCTCACCAATGACCCTGAAACAATCAGTCAAATTCCAACAGGTTTCTTCAGAGCTCCAGACAGGACTTCCCAGGGGACAAAAGTGACCTGAATTTTTCTGTCCAGGGGACATTCTACTTGTCATAAAGACCTTGCCCCCCCATTATGGGAGGGCTCATGCCTTGTTATCTTACCCACACCCAGGACAGTTCTAGTTGTGGGATTAGATACATGAATCCACCGCACTGGACTGCTCCTGGCCGTTCCGAGGCTATACCACACAGGTGTCAAGTGCTGGACTGCTCCTGGCTGTTCCGAGGTTACCAGACTCCCCAGAAACTCCGCTCTCCAGCGACACCGTGAGCCACAGGAGGACCTTGGCTGCTCTTCAAGCGCCAGACTCAGATAAGTCTCCCCGACTGAGCTGTTCTGTCTATTGAGGTATTCCATCTCCCCCTGCCTGTCACAGTTATTGTCCTCTGATTGTCATGTGTGGTGTGACATACTCTCTGGTGTCGTGTCTCTCAGTGATGACCTGTCTCGTAGCTCTGATAGAACTCTCCATAACCCAGTGCCTTCCCCGGAATCCAGATTTCTTTGAGCCGGACTCTAGGCAATGGACTGATGAGAACGATGTCCACTGTAACCTCACGGAGTCTGACGCTACCAGGGCGTGTGTTCCAGTGCCAGAACCTGGTGAGGGGCACACACAGGTCCGCCGCTTCCCTCCTCACTCCTTGGGGGGGCCTGCTGTTCTGATGTGGAACAGGACCACTCTAGACCTTTACAAAGGAGAGCCCTTCTCAGGAATACTCTCCTATTTTGGCCCACCCCCCAGCAAGGCCACTCCGCTCAACCCCTCCCTGGCTGATACCTGTGCTAAGGACCAAAGCTGCTGGGTCCCTGCGTGTGTTACCATCAATATGATCAGTGTGCCCGGCCAGGAATGGCTAACTGATTGTAAAGCTCACCCCCAGACAGGGGCGTCTATGTGTAAGGTCCACAAACCCCACCAAATATGTAAGGTTCATTGTAACATAGAGCACTGTCCCCAGACCTCCCTGCCCTGCTCTTGTGGGATTCTCATGGAGTTCCCTGATAAACAACCTCAGTGGCTTGGAGTGACTTGGTGGACCCGCAGGCCTCAAAGGACCAACTTCACCTTGCAGGCCACACCGGGTGTTACTAGAGGGACCCACAAGCCCCCTCGAAGCAACCTCAACTTGAGGGCTGGACAGATCTGGGAGCCTCTCTGGCACACCCAGACTTTTGCCTACCTGGGAGTTGTTCCAACGACCCTCATCCTTCAGTGGGATATTTCCAGATTCTGGATCCATCATTTCTATCCTAACTGTACTCGGGCCACAGCCATCCAACAAGCCCAGTTCCTCTGGGAACTATCCCAAACTTGGCCTAAAGGAACTGCAGGCCAAGGGTTCCCCTCAACTGTGGCCCTTCCTCACAATAGAAAGGTCCTACTTGGGGAAACTGACACAGGCCCAAGGAATGCAAAGAGCTTAGAATGGGCCATTTTGGAGAAGAGGCACTCGCTAGAAAAGGTCTCTGGACCGAAGATAGTATATAAGGTTGGTTTACTAGTCCAGGAGGAAGGGAGGGGCTGGGCTCCCCGCACGATAGAAGATGCAGGTCTAAAGGAGTGGATAGCTTTCATAGGGCAGATCCTCCAGGAACGTGCCTCTATCACAACCTGGGAAAGAGCTTGTATCCAGGCTCAACAAGGTCTGCTGGACGGCCTAATCCAAATGGGATCTGAGCTGGCCACGGGGCAATGGCCCACACTCCTAAACGCTGAGGCCAAATCTCACAATGTTTTCGCCACCTATGGTATGCCTCATCTCTGGAAAATGGTCTCTCATAACTGTAATGAGACAACCTGCACCTTAATTGCCCACGTTCCCCAACTGAATGAGGCAACCAGACACCCTGTTGTCAAACTCACAGGGCTAGGAGAAATTATCCAAAACACCCGTATTGTGCCCATGGGACATCGCTGGGCAATCCTATGGAATAAAACCCAGTGGGATTACATCTCCCTATCAGATTGTCAATTGAAAAATGGTATCTGGCTCTGCCCTCGACAAAAATGGGTCCCAGATTTCACACAGGCATGGCCTTTGGTACCCACCCCCACCGAGAACTCCATCTGGTATATGGGAAAGGGTATATTTTGTTGGGAGGGCACGGCTAACGACACCGTGGCTCTCACTGACTTCTCATGTGAGGTTTCTAAGCACTCCCTCCCTTCTGCAGGACCCTGGTGCACAGTCAAGCCGACTGCACGATTGCATTTCATTCTCTTAAACAAGACTTACGTTAATCACGCTGTAGAAGAATTCTCACTAACGCTACCTCCCAGCGTTCCTCACGAGGAGGTTGTGTTGGAAGAGACGCAGTGGCCAACTTCTGAACTTAAATTGGCTGATGGAAGACTACTTGAGCTCTTGAATCAAACCAAGGGGCTCTACAGTGTACGCTTGGTGGTGGACAGCAGCGGAAAGCATATGATCAGCCTCGGTGATGCTGATAACGAGTCGCGCGAAGGGCTCTTTGGGTGGTGTTCTCGTCTGTTGTCATCCTCCAACCAGGGCAACCTTGCTCCGATTTTCTTCTTAACTATTCTTTCAGTGGGATTTGTAGTTGCACTAATCGTCTCGGTTTACCTGTGTTACAGGTGCTATCTCACCCTCATAGCAGACCCCAAGGAGGTACGCTGTTGTCAAGTGGTTGTCCTTCACCCTGGCGATCCGCCATCAACTAGGGGCTACCGTGGCCACTTAGTTCAATCCGCTCCAGAGTCGATCGATCTCACTGCTTCCTCTCCCCACATCGCCCACGTTGTCAGCAGGAAGCAGCCAGAGCGGTCTTCACCCCCCAAGTCCCAACAGCAGTTAATGTGACCTCTGACACAGAGCAATGAGGAAATATTGGTGTCAGATGAGCCCTGGCAGACAGCTAGGACCAGCAGTCACAGGGAAACAAGAAGGTGGCATGCTTCCAGCTTCTCTCGGAACAAAGACTTGGTATGATTCTTCTCTGTACCATGCCCTCCCCTGACTTCAGTTGACACGCCTGGGCATGTCATAGGCAGACCCTGGACACTCTGTGGACCAATCAACCTCCTCCTTTGTTTACGAAGACCAATCCAAAACAAGAGGAAGTAGCCCTGTTCTAAGCTACCGAAACAAACAAGCGAACAACATCAAAAAAGTGGAACTCCCAGTCTTCCAGAGGGAAAGATTGTGGTTTCCAAGTCCCCTCCCCATTTGAGGAGTCTATAAGGCTACTTTTGCTTTTAATAAAACTTGCTTGCTTGCTGTGACTCTAAGTTATCTCCTACCTATTACTTTAATTGACAGAGAAAAGAAATTCAACCACGGTGGTTTGAGTGAGAATGCCCCCCCCCATGGGCTCATTGGATGTTTGGCCCCCAGTTTGTGGAACTGTTTGGGAAGGATGAGAAGGCGTGGCCTCCTTATTGGAGGCTGTATGTTACTGGCTTTTGAAGTTTCAAAAGCCCATGCCAGGCTCAGTCTCTCTCTCTCTGCCTGCAACTTTCAGATCAGATGTGAACTGTCGAACACTTCATCAGCACCGTGCCTGCCCGCCTGCAGCCATGCCCCTCACATGCCAATCATGACCCCTCTTAGACTGTCAGCAAGACCCCCTGGGTTCTTTTTCCTATATGTTGCCTTGGTCATGGTGTCTCTTCACAGCAATAGAACAATAACTAAGACACCAGCCCAAGAGCTGTTGACAGCAATGTACTACTTGAATGTATATATTGTTAAAGCAGTTTTCACTTCTTATTATGATATTACCAAGTGATAATATAGCTAATAAATATATCATCATAGTAAATTTATTTTGTAATACAGTGCTATAGTCTGTCTTAATGTTTTATGATTTTTGAGCTAAGCACTGGGGTTTATACCTGTAATCCCCACACTTAAGAGATTAAGGCAGGAAAATTTCCATGTAGCTATTCAGGCTGGACTGAGCTGCATACTAAGTTCTAAGCAAGCCTGGGCTACAAAGGGTAAGGCACTGTATCAAAAAAATATGTTTTCTAATCTATGCTCCTGAGTTAGATTAGCCTATACTTTTATTACTGGCTCTTTTTGAGAGTCTTGATTATGTAGCCCAGGTTAGCCTGAAATCCACTGGCTATCCTAGACTGGCCTCAAATTCATAATCATTTTGCCCCGGTCCTGAATGCTGGGGATATAAACATGTGACACCAAGACCAGCTGACCTTTAAACTTGTTATGCCCAAGTTTCTGGTCCCCAGATGAATTCACAGAGCTGGATTTCTGATGCAAATTACATGAGGGTTTTTAATATTCAAACTCAAGTTTGAACCAACACCTTTCCAGCACCCAGCATGGTGCAGACAGTGTGGCAGGGGCCCTGGAAGGATAGAACTTTCAAAGAGGAAACGTTTCTGAAGCCATTGGTCAGTTTTGGGGCATGAAAACCCTAACAAAGAGCCATTAATTACTGACAAGGTATATTTAAGGAAAGGACGCCTCCGAGGAACGTATGGACCTCTTTCATTTTATGGCTCTGTCCCTAGCTCCTTAATTGGCTATTTTCAGGGCATCTGTTCAAATTCTGCGATCACAGCACATTTCTGGAGCTGAGATCTGCTCTCCTCCCAGCTCACTATATGAATTAACATGAAGCCCCTTCTTCAAAACAGAGTTTGCAAAGTCAGGTCCTCAGGTAACTCAGTTCCACTCCCTCTGGTCTTTGGTTAATGCTCTTACAAAAACATGCCTTAAATTTTCATAATTTAAATGCTTGTTGCTAGTTTTGTTTGATTGGTTGGGTTTTTGACATGGGTCCCACATAGCCCTGACTGGCCTCAGAATTAGCTGAGGATAACTTTGAACTCCTGATCCTTCTGCTCCTGCCTCTCAAATGCTGGGATTACAGGTGTGCACCACCGCGCCCAGCTAATGTTGCTGGTACTTACGAAGCACATTTAGGAGGGTTTTTTTTTCCATGTTCACTCTTATGTCATACATGTAAATCTAGAATTAATCTGTCCTTAACTTGCTTGTTTACAGTGATGCCCAAGGCACGCTGGGTAACATGGTAGCCTCTTCTGGTTTTGCCATGGTAACACTTATGGGGCTTTCCTTTTTGAACAGTGCCCATTCCCTTGATGTCTACAATATCACCCTTCTCGTAGATTTGCATGTACATGGTCAAAGGGAAAACTCCATGCTTCCTAAAAGACCTGGAGAACATGTAGCAAGTGCCCTTTCTCCTTCCTACCGTGTTCGCTGTTTTGCCGAGTTACGGGAAGACGGCAGCCGTGGCTGAAAGTTAAGATCGTCTCCTACTGTTTCTGCTCCTTTGGTGGAACCGAAACTGCTCACATTCGCCATGACAGGCCCATTTTTGAAAAGCTCTTTCATGCTGGTTATGTGGTGACAGTTCCAGAAACCAGAGTAATTAGCATTCCAGAACTAAAGCCTAGATTCCGGCCACCCCACCCTCCCTGCAAACCTTCACTCATGGCTGGCCACAGGAGATGCTGTCACCTGACGTTCTTTTACTCACTATTCCTCTTTACTCCTAGCAATGACCAATCTCAGGCCAGAAGCGGGATGTTTTTCAATCCCCCCCCCCCCCCCCCCCCCCCCCCGCTCCACTTCTGCTCTGCTTGCTTCTTTCCAGAATAAATGCTTGCACTATCTTAAATCATGTTCCCTTGTCTTACCTTCTGACCTTTGAGTTCAGATACTTTATTATTTCTTATATTTCATTTCACCAAGTAATATTTTTCTAGAACTTAATCTATTTTATCTAAAGGTTCAGAATTAATTGGCAAAAGCTGTCTACATTTTATTAGTACTTTGGTGTCAATTATATCTGTGACTGTGTGTCTTTTTATTTCTAGAATTAAATATTTGTGCCCTCTTTTTTTGCCAGAGCTTATGAATTTCACTATTCTTTTCAAACCACATTCAACTTGTTGACTAAGGCAAACATGATTTTCCAGGGATTTTTTTTTTCTCCCTGCACCCGTGTCTCTAAAGAAAGTCTTCATGTAGTTCTTTTTTTGACGTTGGTTTTCTGGTTTTTCAAGACAGGGTTTCTCTGTGTAGCCCTGGCTGTCTTGAAACTCACTCTGTAGACCAGGCTGACCTCAATCGCAGGGATCCGCCTGCCTCTGCCTCCTGAGTGCTGGCTTTAAAGTTGTGTGCCACCACCTTTTTGGGTCCCAGTTCCCTATTGGTCTGCCATGCTGATCATCCTCTGGGCTACAGTTCCATTAAAACTGAAGCTGTTAAGTCTGGGCACAGGGTAAGAGAGTGGCTTCACAAGCATGAGGAGCTGAGTTCAAATCCCCGGCACCCACTAACACACAGCATAGACCATCGGCCTTCCTCAGCCGTCTCCAGCTCTTTGTGTAGGGTTGAGGGCTCATGGGGTTGTCCTCTGTGTCCCCACCTTCCATCCACCTTGGCTAGTCTACTGTCCTTGATCAGCTCATGTTTGGGTGGTCTCGTCAGTGGGGCCTTAAGGGTGTAGCTTCTGACATTCCTAGAAGACACTCTCACAGCAACTCCTGATCCTCTGGCTCTTACAATCTTTTTACGCCCTCTCCCGCAGTGTTCCTTGAGCCTTTGGTACAGGAATGTTTTATTTATTTATTATTATTATTATTATTATTATTGGTTTTTCAAGACAGGGTTTCTCTGTAACTTTGGAGCCTGTCCTGGAACTAGCTCTTGTAGACCAGGCTGGCCTCGAACTCACAGAGATTTGCCTACCTCTGCCTCCCAAGTGCCAGGAATGTTTTATAAATGTAGCCACTAGGACTGGGTTCCACAACTCTGCGTTTTGATTATGGTTTTCTACAGTGGTCTTCATCTATTGCAAAGAGAAGTTTTCTTGATGAGGAGTGCGAACTACACTTACCAGGCTAGACCCCGGAGGAGAAGATGGAGTCTTTTTATTTTTTATTCTTGCATCAGTTAAGGGTCTGGACCTCGGGTGTCACTTGGGATTGGGAGGAGTTCCTTGCCCCTCTCACCTCACTTTTACATGAGAGTAAGACAAAGGCCCTGCTTGGCTCTAGCTTTACCTGGAAGCATAGAAGAAAATTTGCTGTGTTGAACTTTCTCTTTGTGGTTTGGCGCTGCTAAGAGCCCACACAGTGTGGTGCCCATTGCCTTCCTGAACAAAAGGACAAACAAAAGGACAGGTGGCTCCCCAGGGCTATAGGACATTTTGAGAGATCCCCACAGTTCTGTGAGACCTGGTTGACCTTGGAGGACAAAGGGCAACACTGTCCCTTTTAATTCCTCTGTCTACAACAGGAGAGTCCTCTAAACATGGTTATTGAACACCCAGGTTAGTACGCCAGTCTAGTACTTTTAACTACTCCGTAATATCTAGAGAAAGTCTACGGGACTTTTAAACATGTCTTGATTAGCATATCCAAGTCTTGTCTTCTACCTCTTAAAAATCTTTTTGTGTTTTGCAAGGCCCCCAAATGTTCTAGCACACAGCCACGCTCTTTGTTTGAAATGAGTTCCTGTAGCAAACAGAGAAAAGCAAAACATTATCGAATTGAGGTTTACAACTTCTAGTGGAGATTAACTAAGGAAGCCCTAAGGCGCAAGAGTTAATGATTGAGGATTCTTAGGCAGAGTCCTGTCCAGGGATAAGCTTCCTGTTAGCCATTCCCACCAAAGGCATCAACCTGACTATATGCACCTTTAATCCCAGCAATTGGGAGGCAAGGGCAGGAACCTTAGAGTTTGAGGCTAGCCTGATCTACACAGTGAGTTCCAGGCCAGCCAGGGCTGCATAAAGAGACCCGTCTCTCTCTCTCTCTCTCTCTCTCTCTCTCTCTATATA
>NW_026068173.1:748632-845881 GCF_014885135.2 Alexandromys fortis
TGCGTCCCCGGCACCCGGCCGCCCGCATGGCTAGTTTATACCCAGAAATAATTACACGGAAACTGTATTCTTTCAAACACTGCCTGGCCCGCCTAGGTCCAGTTTCTTATTGGCTAGCTCTTATATATTGTTCTAACCCATTTCTAATATTCTGTGTAGCCCATGAGCTGGCTTACCAGAGAGGATCTTAACCTGCGTCTGTCTGGCGTGGGAGCATCATGGCAACTCTCTCAGCTTCTTTTTCCCAGCATTCTCCTCTGTCTACTCCGCCTACCTAATTTTCTGTCCTATGAGGGCTAAGGCAGTTTCTTTATTATTAACCAATGAAATCAACAGATAAGATACAAGACCCACCTCCATCACAGCGTTTTTACTTCGGGCTGTTCTTTTATCCTCATTTACTCTTGTTACAGAGTCGGTCGGTCTAACCCATGGCTGGGTGGTTTGGGGGACAATGAGATACTGGGTCTGAAGTGAGAGGCCTCTGAGCTTCTCAGAAAGCTTGAGCAGCACATGACAATTTACCAATATACTACATACGCAAGAGGCATCTTTCCCTGTATAGCTCAAAATAGTAAATGGTGACTTTCTCCAATGCGCTGAAGAGAAGGACCTTTTAAACAAAATTTGAATTTTAGTATAAATGTTACAACTTGATGTATCTTATTTGTTTTATGTTATATTTAAAGTAACAGAATCTAGCCAGGCGGTGGTGGCGCACATCTTTAATCCCAGCACTTGGGAGGCAGAGGCAGGCGGATCTCTGTGAGTTTGAGACCAGCCTGGTCTACAAGAGCTAGTTCCAGGACAGGCTCCAAAAACCACAGAGAAACCCTGTCTCGAAAAAACCAAAACAAAAACAAACAAACAAACAAAAAAAAAAACCCTGTATATCTGTTCTGGGAAAAGTTCTGCTGTGCTATCAGAAAATCTGGTCTGGTAAAGACTAACAGCCCCCAGAGCCTGTTTTAACCCCACCCAGTTTCAAACATATTTTACAGGTCACTCCTGCTGTCTGGGCCAAGACCAGCTCACAAAGCATTCTCCAGACAACACCAACACCTGCACCAGGTCCTGGGACTTCACCATTGGCACCAATTCTCCTGGCTCAAGGACACCTGCCAACTAAAATCTGGTTTTACCTGCTATTGTGTCCCAATTATATACCCAAGCATCACCTGCACAACCAGGGCACTTCTCTGTCCCATTCTTTTTAGCAGTTAATGACCTCCCATGGATAGTCCCATTCATAGGGCCAATAATAACATTTTTTTTTTCTCCTAGCCACTTGCCTTCTCTCTCATCTCCCTCAAGAAACAGGGACTCCAGGGTGACAGTAAACTAGATGCCGCTCCAGCCACACCTTGCTGAGCGTGAGCACCAACCCAACTCCCAGCTCTCTCTTCTCCAATGCCGCCCCATGCCTGCAGGAAGTACCCAGACCTGAGCTGATGCTCCTTTATTCAAGGAGTCTGGGATGTTTGAGGAGAGCATCACCCCAGGCCCTGGCACCCATCTTTGGAATGGAGCAGGATTGGAGCAGAAAGCTCCATCTCAAGACCCCTCCCCTGGGACTTGTCTTGGTCCAGACTCCACCTCCAGGAAAGCTCTCCAGACACTGACCCCTCCCCAGGGAGGGTCAGGACCACTCCCACAGGCTATTTAGGCTGCCGCCCAGAATAGGAACACGTGGTCTCCGGGTTTTGCATGGCCTCCCCTGCTCTCTTTCCTTTGCCCTGCTTTCCCGGGCCACCTGGGAGTGCTGCATTAAACATGCATCTTTTATTTGGTCTAATTTGGTCTGTTTGGAATTATGTGTGTCTATGGAGAGGCTCCTCTAAGAAACATTCCTAACAGTCAGCAGAGAAGGGAGTGTTTGTGGTGTGAAAAAAAAAACAGGAGTGAAGGGAACAAATTAGAAGGAGGATCAGGCTAAGTGATAGAAACGAGTTTGGGGTGGCAACGAGAGAGAGAGAGAGAGAGAGAGAGAGAGAGAGAGAGAGAGAGAGAGAGAGAGAGANGAGAGAGAGAGAGAGAGAGAGAGAGAGAGAGAGAGAGAGAGAGAGAGAGAGAGAGAGAGAGAGAGAGAGAGAGAGAGAGAGCATGACTTCAACTGAAATGTCTGGACAAAGCAAACATCGCTCTTGCCTGGGACACTGCTAGAACAGAAAACGCACAGGGACAGGAAGTGGTAACTGTGTCTTTTTCTCATTGGCTGGGGTCTGGCTTCACAGTCTTATTAGATTGGCTAATCTTTGTTTGTTTGTTTGTTTGTTTGTTTGTTGAGACAGGGTTTCTCTGCATAGCCTGACTGTGCTGGAACTAGCTCTTGTAGACCAGGCAGAGCTCACACTCAGAGATCCATCTGCCTTGGCCTCCCAAGTGCGCATGCCACCACCCTCCGGCCGATTGCCTAGTCTTAAAAATAATTGGTGCTCAAGAAATGAAGGAAAAAGAAAGGGTTCAGAGCTCGAGCATTAAATTCCTGGAGTGTAGCCGAGGGTCTTTGTGCAAACAAAGGCTGAAGTGCTGAGAATTAAAACATTCGCATAGGAATCTTTGGGGGAACGATAAAAAGATCTGAATTCCTTGTTCCTAACACAAGTTTTATAGTATTTGGTTAGAAAAGGCTCATATTTAATGCTTCATACAAATCTCTCCTTAGTTTTAAGCATTCTTTTCTTCAAACTCATGATTTTCTCTTAACAGAATTCCATTGCTGCTTTACCATTCTACCTCCCTAAAGAGATAACCATGAAGTCATTTAGAAACTGGGTCAAAGGTCATCTCTGGCACCTGTCAAGGTGTAGAGGGAAAAGGTCCTTGTGCTCACTGATAAGCACTAGGGAAACCAGGAAAGTTGAGCGCAGACTTGTCTCTGCAAGGGAGATGCACGCCTTGTTTTCCACCCAGAAGGCTGGGAGTGGGTGCGTGTAGCTAACACCCTGATGATCTGTGCTATCTGCAGGACCAAGCCACACCCACACCCCCCAGATCATTATGTTTATCCCACATCCATCGTGACTCTCCCTTCCTGGACCTTTATCTTGAGCTTTGTTGCTCAGTCAATAAATCCCATCCTTAGGGGCGCTGTCACACGTACTTTGTAGCCTGGTGACCTCTATACTGTTTACATGAACAAGACCACACCAGATCCCAGGCCCTTCAGCTATAGAGACCTTGTCATGGTAGAGTTCACGTGTACTTTGCAGAAGTTTGGATGTAGTCACACCTAAGCTTTAGTGTGTACAGGGAATTGAGATAGTTGTTACCAGGAAAACTCCCCCCCCCAAAAAAAAAAAACTGTACCGCTCTTTTTGTTTGTTTGGTTGGTTTTATTTTTCAAGATAGGGTTTCTCTGTAGCTTTGGAGCCTGTCCTGGAACTAGCTCTATGTAGACCAGGTTGGCCTCGAACTCACAGACATCCACCTGCCTCTACCTCCCAAGTGTTGGGATTAAAGGCGTGAGCCACCACCGCCCGGCTAACTCTACCACTCTTAAATATGTCTAAAATAAATTGCCCAGGTCAGACTCTAGAAGTTTGACCCGGCACCGGCTAAGTTGTGTTGAATTAAATTTCCCTCTTGCCTCACAAGGCCCAGCTAAGTTTCTATCTTCTCCCTCTCTGGGCACAGGATGCTCCCTTCTTTCCCCTTTCACCCACTTCCCTCAGAGAGCCTGGGAGACCTTGGACCTGATCTGGTGGATGGGACAAAGGCAGTCTCTAGTATAGTTTAGTCTCACACGCCTTGGATGATGCCACCTGGCTGACGATCTGACGATCTTCTAACCAGGTGAAAGTTCCACACAAGGCTTCTGAAGTTTTAAACTAGTATTAACTATCCTAATTGGTATTCAGGGCTGGAAGAGATGGCTCAGCTGTTCTTCCAAAGGATCTGGGTTCAATTCCCAGCACCTACATGGCAGCTCACAACTGTAACTCCAAGATATGACACCCTCACACAGACATACATGCAGGGGAAACACACATGCACATAAAATAAAAAATTTTTTAAAAAATTGGTATTCAAAGATCCTAAATCCCAGTCAACAGGCCAGGTGGTGGTGCACATCTTTAATCCCAGCACTCAGGAAGCAGAGCTAGGCAGATCTCTGTGAGTTTGAGGCCAGCCTGGTCTACAGAGCGAGTTCCAGGACAGCCAGGGTTGTTACACAGAGAAACTGTCTCAAAAAAAAAAAAAAAATCCCAGGAAGCCTGGAAAGTCACAGATCCATCTGATCCCAGCCCATTGTGCATGCTCAGGTGGCATAAAACATTTAATTCCTCCGTGGGCGCTGGGCACAGGCAGAGCTCCTCTGTGGGCGCTGGAACCACTGCTCCAATCTTCTGCTTCCTTCCTCTGTTCCTCTCAGCAGCAGCATTTCCTTAGGGACAGCGGAGAGGTTAAGAAAGATCCAGATGACGACTGTGTTCGCAGCCTCAGTTGGTGTGGCAAGTTGTATAGACTCGACCTTCTTGAGTTAAGACCACGAATTCCTTCCTGTTTCTTTGCTATTTGAGGCAAACATTCCTAGGCCATAGGTACCATCTTCTACGTTGATACTAACCTAAGGTGTCTTTTTTTTTAAGAAATGAGTAAAATTGTTCATGTTTAAGTTGTGTGTAGATCCCACAGGGACTTGTATTTTTTTTAAATGTACTCTTTTTTTTCTTTTCTTTCTTTCTTTCTTTCTTTCTTTCTTTTCTTTTTTTTTTTTTTTTTTTTTTTTTTTTTTTTTTTTTTTTTTTTTTTTTTTTTNTTTTTTTTCTGAGACAGGGTTTCTCTATGCAGCCTGTCCTGTCCTGGAACTTGCTTTGTAGACCAGGCTGTCCTTGAACTCACAGAGACCCACCTACCTCTGCCTCCTGACTGCTGGAATTAAAGGTGTGCACCACCACTGCCCAGCGGAATTTGTATCTTGATAGAGGATGGGTTTGCTTTACTACGTCGAAGCTGAGCTCATGGACATAAAGTAACCACGTGCTTCACCTCCATCTTGGCTGGTGACATCATTAAGGTCGAGGCAAACACAGGATTTGGCCCTATATTGGCTAATGAAATAATGACGGTAAATTTGACTTTATCACCATCTTAGATAATATAATAACATGGCATAAACCAAAATGGTAACACCTATAAACTCCCTGGGGCCATTAAGCCCTAAGGGGTGAGGTAACCCCTTTATATTAAACTAAAGAGCTAACCCCAGACTTTACTGGCGCTTTTGTTGCTGTTTGTTTTTGGAGCTCTTTTTACATAGGCTATTTCTCCATCCTTGTTTATCTGCTTTTCAGCTCCCTTTGAATGGAGGTTTCCTGCACTTGTCAAGACACATCTTGACCCCCCAGTGTCTTGAAAAACCTTAAAAAAAAACAAAAGAAGTGCACTTGGTTTTTGTTCTAACTCAGACGATGACTGTCTTGTCCCCATTTGCTAGGGTCTGACCTCACAGTCTTATTTGATTGGCTAGGCTTCTTAGTCTTTTTTGTTTGTTGTTTGTTTGTTTGTTTTGCTTGTTTTTCGAGACAGCGTTTCTCTGTATAGCTTTGGAGCCTGTCCTGGAACTAGCTCTTGTAGACCAGGCTGGCCTCGAACTCACAGAGAGCCGCCTGTGTCTGTCTCCCGAATGCTGGGATTAGAGTCAGATGAGAGGTTTAATGCAGAGGACCTGGAAGGAGGGACAGAAGACAAAGGGAAGACTAGGGAGCAAGGCCCGAAGTAAAGGAAGAGTAAAGCTTGAATGCCGGGGGAACCTGTGGACCACATTCCACTGCGTTAATGTAAAATCCATCTGAATGGGGAACTGAAACACGCTGCCCAGCCGTGGTCGAGAGGTACTGTAGCCAGGCCATATTATAGTACAAAGTCTCTAGGACTGCTGGCCCATAGCTTTGGGGAGGTGAAGAAAGATCCTTTCCAAAAGAAAACAGACCGAAAGTGTTATGGGGTGTGCACCAGAGTAGGACATGGACAAGGATTTAAGACAATAAAAAAGTTTTTATTAGTCAGCCGGTGACTGCACTGGATGTTCAGGATCCCAGTGTAGCCCTGAGCCTTTCTCTGGGTAAACATGTAAGCACAAAAAGAAAGAAAGAAAGAAAGAAAGAAAGAAAGAAAGAAAGAAAGAAAGAAAGAAAGAAAGAAAGAAAGAAAGAAAGAAAGAAAGAAAATTCTGGTTTGACTCACTTCAGTTAACAAGAACAGTTGGTCAGAAGCAGAAGTGCAGAAGCCAAAAAGCAAGGTTAGTACATTTAGAGGCTTTGCCAAAGCTATGGACTTTGATGGATTAGGTCTTTGTTTTAGTTTTGGCAGGCGATGCTGTCTACGTGCTGAGTTTTACAGCCTGGATGGTACTTCCATCATGGAGTCAGTTGTGCTAAGGTTTGGGAGCCTACTAAGGTCTAGGGCCCTATTACAAAAGGAGGTATCCCCCAACAGTTTGGTCATCAGACTCTCCAGGCAGCCCTGGGGTTTCTGGGAAGTCAGTCTGGCAGAGGATCAGAAAGAGAAATGATTGTCAAAACTTACCCAAGGGCAGGTCAGCGGGGATGGATTCATGGAGCGGAAGGAGAAAGGCTGTCCTTGTTGTAAGGGAGAAGGGAAGATGCAGGAGTTGGGGCGGAAAACAGGAGAGGGAAAGGAGTGGCGAACCACAGGGCCACCAAACGAAAGCTCACTGAGAAGCAACACAGGGATGCAGGACTTGAGATAGTACAGGCTTAACCAAGCTAGAACTCTAGACTGCACTGACTGACCAGCATGGCCTGGGGCTGGAGAGAAGGCTCACCAGTTCACAACGCTTGGTGCTCTTGTAGGGGACCTGGTTTGAGTTTCCAAAATGCACATCAGGGGATGCTCTCTTCTGGCCTCTGCGGGCATCTACATGCACGTGATGTACATACTGACTGTTAAGTTTCAAACCCAGGATAAAACCGAGGTGCCTATTTAACATATCAAAGCAGACCTGGCCTGCCAGGTTCTCCCAGAATCCCTCAGTCCCTACCTGTTACAGGGTATGGCAAGCATATCCCACCCCCACCCTGAACTCTCCTGGGCTGCTCTTTCCTATAGAATCCAGACATTTTCAGGTACCCACCTTTTTTGTACCTTTGGCCTCCTAGCTGCTGCACCTCGATCCTCTCTTTCTCTCTCCCTTCCTTTCCCCCTGTTCCCACATGGCTCAGCTTAGTCTGGTCATGTTCACTCTGGACTTTCTGAGACTTGTCCCTGCCTCTGGCTATGCTCTCCCCATGTCCTTTCCTTTTTATTTCTTTTCATTCACAGACTAGTAAAAATGCCTGTATACACATAAAATAAAGATTAAAATTAATATATTTTAAAAAGCAAGTTATTGCCCGGCAGTGGTGGCACACATCTTTAATCCTAGCACTTGGGAGGCACAGGCAGGTGGATCTCAGTGAGTTCGAGGCCAGCCTGGTCTACAGAGATAGTTTCAGGACAACTAGGACAGAGAAAAACCTGTCTCGAAAAACAAAAACAAAAGAACAAAATAAAACAAAAAAAGTCATCTTGGGCTGGAGAGATGGCTCAGTCGTTAAGAGCAGAGGCTACTCTTGCTGAGGACCAAGGTTTGATTTCCAGCACCCACATGACTCACAAACGCCTATAACTCCAGTACCCAGCCCTAAGTCCTATCATTTTAAGGCTTAGATGGCCCCAGATTTTGCCAGTTGGCTCTTATGTTCCTTTGAGGTGATCTTCTCATTTATTGAGAAATATTTGGCTTTCTTGCCTAAGAAATCCCTGGCACAGCTTGCACTTTGCCTCCAGCCCTAACATGACCTAGTTCCCCAAGTCACTGTTGCTTTTAGTTTTCTTTCAATTTTCTTTTTAATTTTGAGACAGTGTCTCTCTTTGTAATACTGACTGTCTGGAACTCACTCTGTAGACCAGGCTGACCTAGAACTCCCAGAGATCTTCCTGCTTCTGCCTCCTGAGTGCTGGGATTAAAAGCACGTACCAACATGCCCAGTTTTGGGGTTTTTTGTTTCTTTTTTAGTGCTCAGTGGTATTTAGAGACCAAAGATCTGGGCATAAGGTGCTTATTGTAGCTGGAGTGCTAATGTGCCAATAACAAGTGTGTCGTTTCCACCGCTGTTCATTTCTATATGTATGTAGACATAGCATATACCAGCATCTCCCCTTCCAATTCACCAATTCACTGCCATGACATTTGCCTTTTTTTTTTTTTTACAAGAGTCTCATGCAGTCCAAACTGGCCTCAAACTCATCATGCAGCTAATGATTATTTTCAAAGTTATATATTTATTATTATTATTTTGGTTTTTCTTTTCTTTCTTTCTTTTTGTTTTGTTTTTCGAGACAGGGTTTCCCTGTGTAACAGTCCTATTATTTTGGTTTTTCTCTTCTTTTTTTCTTTTTCTTTGTTTTGTTTTTTTGAGACAGGGTTTCCCTGTGTAACAGTCCTAGCTGTCCTGGAACTAGCTCTTGTAGACCAGGCTGGCCTCGAACTCACAGAGATCCACCTGCCTCTGCCTCCCAAGTGCTGAGATTAAAGGTGTGTACCCACCACTGCCTGGCTATTTTATTATTTTTTTGTATGTGAGTGTTTTGACTAATCCTGGAAGGGGCCAGAAGGGAGCAATGGATCCCACGGGACTGGAGTTACAGATGGTTATCAGTTCTGGGAATAAAATCCAGTTCTGCAAGAGCAACTGGCATTTGTCTCCAGCCCAGTAGTTGATGATCTTGACCCTCTTCTAGTCCTCCCATCTCCGCTTCTCAAGTGCTGGACTTACAGTGGTGTTGGGGATCAAACCCAGGGCCTACTCTGCCAACTAAGCCATATCTCCATTTCTTTCTTGCTTTCTTCTTTCCTGTTCATCTAGCAACGTTCTCTTTTTTTGTAGCCACTCACAGTATCTTGGGTGTCTCGTATCTGTGCTCTGCTCAGGCCTTGAAGCTGCACCCCATGACCCCTACATGTGCATCTTCTTCACTGTGGGCTCCGACAGGGGCTCAAGTCGACTCCATGGTGGCTGACCTACCTCACTTTGGCCCTCTCTACCTCTTCTTCCTCACTACACTCTGACTCTAGCTATTCCCTCGTGTGCGTGTCCTCTTCATTCCTTCCAGCTGTTTCTCCACGAGGCTGTCTTCCCAGAACTGCCTCATCTCCCGCTGCGCTGCCACAATACCGAGCGTCCCTGCTCTGCTCCACACAACGGCTTTCATATTGGATCATTAAGAACTAGGAAGGGAGGCAGGAGCTCCAAAAATATTAACTACAACCTGGCACAGTGGTGGAAACCTGCAGTTCCAGGGAGGCTGAGGCAGGGTGCTGTAGCTTAAAAAAAGTGGTGTGGAGAGAAAGACGCGTGCTACAGAGTTCACAGTCTCTGTCCAAGTGCTCTTTTATATGCAAAGTGTATTAACTCAACCCATGAGTACTTTTCCCCATAAAATTTTTGTTCAATTTTTTTTTATTTTATTATTGTTTTATTTTTTGAGACAGGTTCTTGCTATATAGCCAGGCTGCTGCATGCTGAGACTATAGGGTGTGCTACAATATCCGGTGGCATTCTGCATATCCTAACATGTGTACGATGTACATTGTCAGCTCTTATCACTGTGACAAAACACCCGAGACAACCAACTTCAAAATGGAAAATGGAGACAGTAGGCACCAGGGGTTGCACGCACCTGTGCCCTCCTAGTAAGGCCCCATCCCAGTCAACTCTGCCCTACCATGTAGCATCCCCTGTTGGCTGAAGTTGATGTCTGATGACACAAAGTTGCTATTTTCGGGCTGGAGAGATGGCTCAGAGGTTAAGAGCATTGCCTGCTCTTCCAAAGGTCCTGAGTTCAATTCCCAGCAACCACATGGTGGCTCACAACCATCTGTGATGAGGTCTGGTGCCCTCTTCTGGCCTTCATGCATACACACAGACAGAATATTGTATACATAATAAAGCAATAAATTAAAAAAAAAAAGAAACCGGCNTGCCTGCTCTTCCAAAGGTCCTGAGTTCAATTCCCAGCAACCACATGGTGGCTCACAACCATCTGTCATGGGGTCTGGTGCCCTCTTCTGACCAGTAGACATAGACAGGGTTTCTCTGTAGCTTTGGTGCCTGTCCTGGAACTAGCTCTTGTAGACCAGGCTGGCCTCGAACTCACAGAGAGCCGCCTGCCTCTGCCTCCCGAGTGTTGGGATTAAAGGCGTGTGCCATCATTGCCCAGCCACAAAGTTGCTATATACAGATTGGCCATGAAAGGCTGACCCCTCCTGAATCATTGTGACCCCAAGCACAGCACACATCCGTTTTGTGACTGGTAATAAAATCTTGAGAATTCCTAAATCCAAAGGTCTTGCCCCCATCTCCCTGAGGATCAGTACCATTTATAGAAGAAATCAATGGCTGTCTTGAGAGGAACAGAAAGGAAAAGAAAGTTAAATCCCATCCTATTCTGATAGAGAGCTGACTTTACCCACTGGCTTGTCACTATGAGACTCATCATGTGAGGCCCCCCCACCCAGACGGGAATCTGAGTCATCCCCAGCCTCTGCTCCAGCGGCATTTGTCTTGTGTACTGAAGCAATGCATCACCCTAAATAATCATTTTATAAGAGGAAAGTCTGGTGAGAAAGCTGCAGCACGGGAGCAAACTGCTCAACTCGCAGAACAGGAACCAAAGACAGGGCATGAGCTGGGGTCCCACAATTCCCTAGGTAGAGGCATACCCCTAGTGATTTAAAATCCCCACTAGAACTCCCATAGAACAACTTGTTTGTTTTTGTTTGTTTGAGACGGGGTTTTTCTGTGTAGCCCTGGCTGTCCTGGAACTCGCTCTGTATTATCAAAGATTAAAGACTTGCACCACCACCTCTGGGCTTAAGCTTTTTGTTTTGTTTTTGTTTTAAAACATGTAGGCTTGGGGCCAGCACTCAGAAGGCAGAGACAGGCAGATCTTTGTGAGTTCGAGGCCAGCCTGGTCAAAAGAACTAGTTCCAGGACAGCCAGGGTTGCTATACAGAGAAACCCTGTCTTGAAAAACAAAGAAACAAAAAAAGACATGTAGATCTTTAGTCCCAGGATTTTAGGAGGCAGAGATAGGCAGATCTCTTCAAGTTTAAGGCCAGCCAAATCTATACAGCAAGTTCCAGGATAGCCAGGGCTACATATAGATACCCTGTCTCAAAACAATTAAAGAAATAAATACACATAAACAATAAAAGCTGTGAGTCTTGTCTTGCTGGGCCTCAGAGGACTTCTGTGCACACCCTTAGTCGGAGGCTTCCAAGAAACGCTTCCTCCAGCAGGAGCAAGGAGTGTCTTAGAAAACACCAAAGCGGGTCTGGAGCTTTAGCTCAATGGTAGCGTTTGCCCAGCATGCATAAAACCCTGAGTGTGGGGCTGGAGAGATGGCTCAGCGGTTAAGAGCACTAACTGCTCTTCCAGAGGTCCTGAGTTCAATTCCCAGCAACCACATGGTGGCTCACAACCATATGTAATGAGATCTGGTGTCCCCTTCTGGCCTGCAAGCATACATGGAAGGAATATTGTATACACAATAAATAAATAAATCTTTAAAAAAAAAAACTCTGAGTGTGAGTCCCAGCTCCGCATAAGCCAGGTGTAGTGGGCACACAGGCACACGTAGTCTCAGCACTCTAGATTAGAAGTTCAAGGTCATCCTCTGCTCCACAGCCAGTTTGAAGCTAGCCGAGTTTCAGGAGGACTGTGTCACCAAAATAAATACATAAATAAACCAGAGAAAATGGCAGTCGACTCTGCCCCAAAGTCTTCCTTCCTGACAGCCCTCTAATGGGGGCCGAAGACCCTGCTCATTGGTTCAGAACCCTTCCCTACCAAGCTGCCAACTAGGCCTAACTAGTTCTCCTTGGCTCATTGGTAATTTAGGTAAGTCGTGTTACCTGCCAGGCTCCACCTAGGTTACCATTTTATAGCCAAGGACCCAGCTGCATGTCCCAGAGCCCCACACCGCGTACGGCTGCCACATTTCAGAGCGGTTTCATTTCAGTCTCAGAAGTTTACATATTGATCCGTATTTTGCCTAGAAGATTAAACAAAAATCCACAGGACTCAAAACTTAGAAGAAACCAAGGACCAGCCAGGTATGGTGTAGCACTCCTTTCATCCCAGCACTTGAAGGGCAGAGGCTGTCGATCTCTGTGAGTTTGAGGCCAGCCTGGTCGACAGAGTGAGCTTCAGGACAGCCTGGGCCACATAGTGAAAACCTGCCTCAAAAACAACAAAGGAACCAGGGACCTAGGAGCCGAAGGCGTTAAAGTGAGGTCTAAGTTGCCTCCTCATCGCATGTCCTCTTCGTTGGTCGGCACTCTGGTGGTGGTGCATGTCTTTAATCCCAGCACTCAGGAAGCAGAGGCAGGTGGATCTTGGTGAGTTTGAGGCCAGCCTGGTCTACAAGAGCTAGTTCCAGGACAGCTAGGATTGTTAACACAGAGAAACTCTGCCTCAAAAACAAACCAACCAAGCAAAAAACCTTGTACTTCCTTAAACAAAACTTGGGGTGGATACTGAGACACATAATGTGCTACCTTGAGCTGCATGGGATATGGGAGAGCAATTGGGCTATGGCTGAACCCTCAGATCTGCCTGGCCCCATGTTTCTATTGAGGCCTGAGAACTTATACACAACATACACAACTTGGAACAGCAGGATGGGGCCAAGTAGGGGAGGAGACCAAGTACTGGAGACATGGGCAGTATTAATAGTCTTTACTATACAAGTCAGTATTATTTCTCCTTAACATTCTTTCTCTTGTCTCAACAGCAAAAAAATCTCAAAACAGTTCTTTTGAAGAACTGAGGTAGCAAGTGATGGGATGAGCTACTTCAGGAAACAGTTGAGCCTAACTGTGCCCCTCCCATCCCCCAGCGGCCACCTGCAGAGACTGAGGTCCAAGTCCTGTCTCAGAAGAGGAGACACCTACAGAGATCTTATCTTCTCCAGGGTACAAGGGGTTACCTGAAGGAACACAGAGGCCAGACACTAGGTCTAACAGCTATTTTATTCCCTAGGAACAAATGCATGAGGAAACTCCAAAATGAAACCGGCGCATAGACAACAGAGTGACACCAGGGTGGCCTGGCTTCAGAGTTCAGAGGATAGCACACCGCAGAAGGAACCCGGTGAGGACACCGTCTCTTAGGTACCACCAGAGGAGGGGTGAGGTCTGTGATGTAAAAACTTGCCCCCTCTACAAAGCAGATGTTACACAACTGTCCGAGACCCAGGACACCAAAGCCTCCCTCTGAAGAACTGAGGTAGGCAGGTAAGACTGTGAGGGGGCTTGAGTGTTACAGAAAATCTGAAATCACTTTCGGGTACCCACAAACGGCTGAGATAACCCAAGATGACTTGAGAGGGAGGGAATCGAAAGGTAGCCAAGAATTTCATGCTTAAGGTGTGGGACTGGTCAATCTTGCCAAATCAGGCCCCAGGGTGGTTGTAAGAAATATTATCCCTAGCCACCCGAAAGGACTCTGGTCATACTCAATCAAAAGTCATCCTTTTCTCTGTGGATTCATTTATTTCCCCCTCGTGATGTAATTCTGTATCCCTAAACCTGATCCTAAGGGTAGGACTGGCAAGGGATAAGGAAAAACCGTGTCTAGCCCTTGCATGCTGCGGCATCCACGGAGGCATGAACAAGGTCCTGCACTGTAAGTGGGCCATGGCTGCTGTCCTGCGGGGTGGACAGACTGTCACAGGGAGGTCTCCTGGACGATGCAGGTCGGGCTGCACGGCTGGTGGACGAGGCCGTCCTCAGCCACCCTCTCCTTATCCCTGCTGTCCTGCAGCACTCCATTCCTCATCTTCTCCGGAAACAGGGGGGGGACCACAGGGACATCCTGGGGGACAGGGAGTGCAGGTGATGGTAGACAAGGGCAGAGGGAGCATGGCGGGCACAAGAACGGGGAAAGGCTTCACGTAACAATGGATCTCACCTGGCTGTAGCTTCTCCAGCGAAGCCGCTTCTGGCAGGATAAGGGCAAGAGTGAGAGGAGCTTTGGCAACACTGGATAAATGGTGCCGGGGTTCAGGGTCCGGCCCCGCATTCCCCCTAAAGGCAAAGGTGCTTGTCAAGAGCCCTTCAGAGAACCGTAGAGCAGCACACTCTGCTGTCCCTGCACCAAGGTCCCAGTCCTCCAGCCCATTCTGATGTCAGCAGGGCAGACCGGCTGTTACTGACACTCAGTATCCCAAGGGCGGGGTCCCACCTTCCCCAGACTGAAAAGTCCCCCTCAGCCCCTCATTTTGCTGTGTGGTGGTTCCAGCCCTCACCGGTGAGCAGACTGACAATCAGGCCCACGACAATGACCGTGGTGGAGTTGTGCGCACTGTACCATAAATAGGACAGGGAGTAGAACCGCTGCAGTCCTGTGGGCCTGCGGGGAGAGGGTGAGGACAAGCATTTGGCAGGGCATTCTGGAGGCACTTCAAGCCCCCCCCCGCCCCCACCTACAAGGTCTCAGAACTCAACCTAACCCTGCTTATAGCTTATGGTAACCCATCCCTCAGCAAGGCCCCCATGAAATCCCTCAAAACTGAGCTTCACACCCAAGGAGAACGAGAGCAAGCCGCGCCTCACTTGGACAGGGTGGTAGAAGGCATCAGAGTAGTCATAGTGGTGATGGTCAAGTTGCTGGGCAGGAAGGAGCTGGACCCATTAACGGGAGGGGACGCCACAGAAGAGCTCATCTTGCTCACTATGCTCCCAATGCCGATCCAGAAGGCCATGGTGAGTCCAGTCAACAGGCCTACGATGGCACCCTGCCCAGAGACACAGCCAACTCTCTTGTCACAAGGCCCACCACAAACCTCCATACCAGCCCCCAACAGTCCAGTTCCATCCACATGCATGTCTGGGAAGCCAGGTGTCACTCACAAGAGGGTTGGCACACGGGAAGAACATCCCCAGGCAGAAAAGGCCCAGCAGTGGCCCTCCAACCATGCCAAAGATGCTGAGTGCTGCCTGGAGTCGATGGAGGGAGAAAAGAAAGCACAGGCTCAGAGACTTCAGCCTCAATGTCCTGTCAATCATCAGCTGATGGTTTCTTCAGGGAGGGAAGGGCTGTGGTGATGCACTTCGGGCTGAGGCTGAGCTCTAGGTCTCTCTGGGCCAACAACATCCTAGGAATGATGCTGGGCTTTTGCTCACTTGAGAGTCTGTTCTTAGTTAAAGGGCATCTATCCAAGGACAACGTATGGGACTGGCGAGATGGCTCAGGGGATAAAGGTGCTTGCTGCCAATGCTGACACCCGAGTTCCATGTTCAGGACCCACATGGCACAAGGAGAGAACCAACTCCCAAAAACTGTCCTCTGACCCCCACTTGAGCACTGGCACGCAAGTATCCACATACAATAAATGAATAAATGTATTTCTCTCTTCTTTTTTTTTTTTTGGGGGGGGGGGTGACAGGGCTTCCTTATGTAGCCCTGACTGTTCTGGAACTTACTCCATAGACCAGGCTAGCCTTGTACTCAAGAGAGCCGTCCACCTGCCTCTGCTTCCCAAGTGCTGGGATTCAAGGTGTGTGCCATCATGTCCAGCTTAAATGTAGTCATTTTTAAAGGCACATTCCATTACTCTCAGAACAGCTGTCTTCATTTCCTAGTTCAAACATATCCCCCCATCCCTGCTGAGAGCTTCTTCCTCTTGAGGTATTACCTGGAGCACTGATCCCAGATGAGAGGAAATATAGGCCATTCCCAGGCAAATCAGTCCATAGGCAAAGGCTGGGAAGACGCAGAGGGGAGGCAATGTGAGTCAGCAAGTAGAGGGATAACACACTCCAACCAAACTACCGCTCTGTACCCCAGTCCCAGGGCCTGCTGCTCTCCCCTGAAAGCCATACATGATGGCTGTGCGCTGCTGCACGAGGCATGTGCTGAGGCCAGGACAGAGTTAGAGAAGCAATCATCCGTAACTGATGACAGTGACCAGGGTGTATCTCAAAATGAACAAGACTTAAGATACATGGAAGAATAAGCCTACCAAGGCTTCGGGAAAGCAGGATGGCCCGGGTTTCAGTCATCTCAGGGAACCAAGGCTGAATTAGGTCCTCCATGGTGACAGTTGCCAGTGAATTGAATGCGGATGATATGGTGCTGCAGAGGAGGAAAAGACGAGCTGTGTCAGGTCCGAGAGCCAATGGAGGCAGAACTAAGGACTCCACAGAGGGTAAGAAACCACCCATCGATATGGAGCCCAGGCTACTGCAGAGGGGTCTGGAAAGCAAGACGTTTCTGATGGAGTGTAGGTGTGTTCACCTAGGTGACTGACACTGTCAACTGAAGCCTGCTTTGGGAGAGGCCATCCAAAACAGATGGGACTGGTCCAGCAGGGGCACTGCAGCAGTACCTGAGGGATCCACTGAAGAGGCAGGCGACAAAGAGCCCAGGCAGCCCCGGCGTGTCCTTCAGGAGGTCCATGACGAAATAGAGCACTAGCTGCAAGGAGAGCAGACATACTCAGAGAGAAGCCTGGGCGATCTTCCTTGAGCAGGGAGGAAAGAAGCCTGGGCGATCTTCCTTGAGCAGGGAGGAAAAGGGCTCGGAAGCGCAAACTCCACAGCCCACCCAGCCCGCCGCTGATGGCCAGTGTGACCACAGCATGCTGCCTCACACACCAAGCCCGTCTGCTACAGAAGGAGGTTGTTGGGAAGCTTAGATGAGAGCAGACAGGCAGCAGTTTCCAGTGAAGGCTGGCTGGCTGCCCACCCATCAGATGGGTGGGTACTGATTAGATCTGCTCAGGACTGGAGTCTGACACTAGACAGCTGGGATCTCAGGATGGAAAAACATATTCATCTATTTTTTTTTTTTTCAATTTAGCCACACAGGTTAATTTAGGGATCCAGACTGGCTTCGCATGAGCACAGGATGGAGCCAGAGAGGCCCTCTCACCTGGTCAGGTGCTGCTTGCTCTTGCTGGGGGCTCATAGTATATTTCTTATAATAGGCAAACATGACCAGACCAATGAGGGAGCTCATGCACAGGGACACTTGTTGGCAGGGGAACACCGCATAGCAGGAACTGCAAAAGATCAGTGCCAGAAGACAGAGATGACATTAACAGACACTGTTAGACGTGCCCTCCTGAACCTCCAGAAAGACCCCAACAAAGGGGATGGCACTCTGAATCTTGTCCCACCCCACTGCTCCCAGGGACCCCATCCCCGCACTTACAGAATAGCAGCTTTCTCTGAGCGGGAGCTGAGGTAGCGTTGCACCTGAGCCTGATTCACTCCATACAAGGACAGCATCATGAAAACCCCCCCAAAGGCCAAAGTCCAGAAAGTATGACGCACAAAGGGGTCAGGATCCAGCCTGCAACAGAGATACCCGGTCACTGCCACAGCCACCTCATCTCAGGTGTGCATCCAGGCAACGTCCAGGCCTCTACACCCATGATCACTTTCTCCCTCTGCAGTATGGACTGTCTGCCTATGGTGCTGCCAGCTTTCTCTCTGCTTACTAAAGGCCCGAGACCAGGCTGAAATGGACTCAGTCCGTAGACGCTACAGGTACCAGTCAAGGAAGCACAGACTTACTCAATCCCAGAGATGAGGCCATACTGGGAAGACACGTTCCATACATGACCCAAGCCGCCCACTCTGGCCGAGCCTACAATGATAACCACCAGCTGCCCTAGGAACATGACCAGCGTTTGGAACACATCTGTCCAAATGACAGCCTTGAGCCCACCCTACAAGAAAAAAAATATCACATCCGTCACAAATGCCAAATCAACCGGAGAGGGTGGACATCACACTACCAAGAAAGCCCTTGCATAACCCCTTAAACTGTTAGTCACTCCACCTTCTCCGCCTCACCCTGGAACTGCATCCCATTTCCTGTATCTCTTCACGCTGGCCCTTCTTTTCCTTCTCCCATCTTCCCACTGTCACCCAGGTTAACTGCAATTACCAGTGCAGTGTAGATGTTGCAGACGATTCCCAGGGCCAGGACCGACAGCCATAGATCAAATCCTGTCACTGAAAACAGATAAACGTCACAATCCTACTTCTGGTAGGTTTTCCAGAGCAGTCCTGGTGAGGATAGCTACTCAGATCATAGAGAGGAGCCAGCTGGGGTTGTCACATGACTTTAATCCCAGCATTCTGGAAGGCAGAGACAGGTAGATCTCTGGGAGTCTAGTGTGCTCTATCTATACAGCAAGCAGAGTGCCAGGACAGCCAGGAATACGTAGGGACTTGTCTCAAAAACAAAACAAAAACAACAACAACAAACAAAGAAAACCCATCACAACGTGGAAGCAATTGGTCATTAGAGGGGAAACAAATCATTTCTCAACACGAGGAAAAACATTTTCAGAGCTCCACCGAAATGCCGATTAACCATTTCAGGTGTGGCCTGGTAATGTTTGATCAGCTTTCGACCGAGGTGAAGGAAGTCTCCGTCTGCCCCTCGTAGAGACCAAAAGCCCTGTCCATGTATTAGTTCTCTCTAGCCCCTCCTAACGGCATTTCTCCAGTCTGCCAAGGCCGGAAGTCGGGGACCATGACTCCTCACCTGCATTGAGGGCCAAGGAAGGTGCGTAGAGAGCAACGCCCATGTAGATCACCTGTGGGAGATGGGAATGGTGTGAAGGGGAAGAGGTGGGGTGGAAAGACAGTGTCCCCAAGGCTTGGGCTTACTTCCCTCTAATGCCTCCCAAAACCTGTCATATCTACAGTGGCATTGGACAGGATGCCATCAGGGACTTGACCAACTAGTGACTCACAGGAATTTTAATCACAACTCTGAAGGCCTGAGTTCAGCCCCTCCCCTGCCCCAGGCCCACCTACCATCTGAAAGATGAAGGTCACAGTTCCAAGGATCCTCACTACTTTATTGAAGCGGAGCTCCAGGTACTAGATACAAGTACAAAGAATTTATGTGCCTTTTAAGGCATGGCATTTCGTGACTCCAACCCTCACAATATATAACCTCTTTCCTCAAGAGGCCTAGTAACACAAGGAAATATGCAGAACATATACTCTGGACCCCCTGGGCATGGCACTCTCCAACCCCCTCCCCCAGGAAGAAGAGCTACTTGGGGCAGTCATTCTTTGGTGGAGCCGAGTCACAATCTTAGGTACCCATCCCCTTCTCCATGCCTTTCCTGTTTACCTCATAGGCACTGGTCAGATGCAGGCGGTAGAAGACTGGGATGAAGATGTGAGCGGGGATCAGAAGTCCCAGGAAGTAGGAGCATCCCAGGAACCAATACTGGGTTCCGAATCGGTAGATCTCAGCTGGTGCCCCCAGGATGGCTACTGCTGACTGGAAGGTGGCCAGCAGGGACAGTGCCACGGGAAGGCAGCCCATTTTGCGGTCTGCCAGCAGCAACTCACCAACAGTATGACGGCCCCATCCACGGCAAGCATGATAGAGCCCAATGATGAGGGAGAGAAGGAGCAACAGGCCAAACACCACATAGTCCACGACAGAAAAGGAGGAAATAACCCTGCCGGTGTCTGTGGTTGTGTGGAAGGGAGCTGAGGTGCTCTCCCCTATACTCATCCTCTCTGTGCCCGTGTTTCAGGACTTGGTATTCCTGGGCTCAGAGCTGTCAGTTCACCGACGGAGCACGTATAGGCGAATGGCTCCGAGTTGGTTCCTGGCTCGGTTTCACAGCATTCCTCTTCCAGGCAGTGACACGGTCCAAGAGCAACTGGAAGAATCCATCTCTTAGTTAAGCCTACCCTGCCCTCATGGCTGCCCACCCACAGGCTGCTGACATGTCATGGCCAGACTCAGACTAGCCAGCCAGAGCACAGTGGTGAATGCCTGCAAGGTACAGGCGGGTTTGCTAGAGGTTAGGGAGGGAGGGGAGGAGGGAGGAAGCGGTAGAGTGAGACATAGGAGACAGTAACTTGGCCAGGACCTTTGCATGTACAGTTATGAAATTCAAGACCTTTCTTGGGTCTCCACCCGAGTAGTAAAATAAAAATCAACTCTAGCCTAATATTCTTCATATAATCCCTGCCTCCATTTGCGGGCACAGACCCAGTCACTACAATGTATTGAGCCAGCAGAGCCCAGCCTGGCGCCACAGCCCAGCAGGGAAGAAATGGGAAACCAATGACAGCAGGGTTTCCCCTATTCTCCTTGGCCTCAGTTCCACTTCTCATGACCCAGAGACCCAGAGGTGTCGTTCTCCGAACAACACCCCCCCACCCCCCACCCCCCCCCTGCAGCTCAGTCCAGCGAGCTCACCTCTCTGATGTCTCCAGCCCCATTCAGAACAGAAGGCTCACTACTCTGTACCCTTTTCTCTTTCGGGATTAAAGGCATGTGCCACCACTGCCCAGCTGTATCTCTTTATTAGCATCCCCAGTATCACTAGAGAAACCTACCTGTCGGCCTCAGCTCCTGCTAGACACACCCATCAAGGGTGGATCTGGTCAGAGTGATAAAATTAAAAAGTGAGACAGACAGGGGCCAGAGGGATGGTCAGTGGTTAAGAGTACTTGCTCTTGTGGAGAACCCACGTTCTAGTCTCAGCATCCACATGCAAGTTCACAGTCATCTATTACTCTAGTTCCAGGGGGTGTGATGCCCTCTGATTGCTTCTGTGGGCACCAGGTACACATGTGGAGCAGACATGCACACAGACAAGACACCCATATACATGATGCTAGGCTCAGACACATACCCGGAGAAGCAATCTCTGAGGCAGAGCTGCCTGGAGCGGCACTGAGGTAGAGGCCCTGATTCTGTAAGGAGCTGAGGAAAGAGCAAGAATTGGGGTCAGAGGAATGCATTTGTTGCTATCTGTTCTGGGCTCTTCAGGGAACCAAGCACTGTGCCCCCAAATGGCCCATATACCCTATGTCCGGCTCAACTCTAACAGATCCAGACTAGAGAGCAGAGAGCTCACATTCAGCAGCATTCTTAGATGGATTAGGCTCTCAGGCTAAATCTCTCTTGGCACCCTGTGTTCTAGACAGAGTTAGAAAGGAGTTGCCTAGAAGATGGGAAAGTTACTTTTCTAACTCTCTCACACAATCACCATTCTAATAATATGCCACAATCTTCTACAGAACAAAGATGGGATCACACTATTCCAAGTCAGCCACTCTTACAGCGCCCCCACTTCACACAGAAGCATTAAAGATCCAGACATTCAAGTAAACTTTTCTTTTCTTTTTTTTTTGGGGGGGGGGGAGTGGTTTTGAGACAGAGTGTCTCTGTAGCTTTGAAGCCTGTCCTGGAACTAGCTCTTGTAGACCAGGCTGGCCTCAAACTCACAGAGATCCGCCTGTCTCTGCCTCCTAAATGCTGGGATTAAAGGCGTGCGCCACCGCTGACCTGGCCATAACCTTTTCCTTTTTTCTATGTTTATGTATGCACGGGTGCATGTGAGCAAGTTTGCGAGCATGTAGAAACTCAGGTGTCTTCCTTGGTCTTCACACTTAGGTGGCAAGCCTTGACCTACTACTAAGCTATCTCCTGGGCCTCTCAAGCAACCCTCCTAAAACACAGCTAAGTAACTCTCAGAGGCAACATTAGAACACAGGCCTAAGGATCCCTCATCCATCCTGCTCTCCCAATGTCCATCCTCTTGTCTTGAAAAGCAATCCCTAAGCAGGGCAGTGGTGGCACATACCTTGGGGGGGGGGGGATGTAGATCCAGAGGCGGACCTCTGTGAGTTCAAGGTCAGCCTGGTCACAGAGCTAGTTCCAGGACGTTGAAACAAACACAAAATAAACAAAAAGCAATCCCCTAGAAGTACTTCTCAGGCCAGGCAGTGGTGCACACCTTTAATCCCAGCACCTGGGAGGTAGAGGCAGGCAGATCTCTGTGAGTTGAGGCCAGCCTGGTCTGCAAGAGCTAGTTCCAGGACAGGCTCCAAAAGCTACAGAGAAACCCTGTCTGGGGATGGGGGTGGGGTGGGAGACAAGAATCAAAAAAGCACTCCTCCTCGGTGTGGAAGTAACACTAGAGAATACTGCATATTTAGATAGCCTTACGCGATGACAGTTCACGTTCTCTGAATACCTGCTTTTGAGCCAGGAGTAAATAAAGTGCCTCTATGTCACCTGTCACCTGTCACAGACTTTTGACCCATCTGAGGAATCAGTCACACCTCAGATCCTATCTAGTACCTTCTAGTGCTAAATTCCTACCTTCGAGCAGCGTAAGGCAGGCTGGTACAAGGGACTTTTCCTAAACAGACTATAGCTCTATATCCTATCTAATACGTGCCAATAAATAAACTATAACTATATATCCTGTCTACTACGGGCCACTGGGCTAGAGACCCCACCTTCTAAAACTCAAACACCCTTCCTCAAGCCTCCTCCAATGGTGAGCAACAGGGTATTTCACCTGAAACACCCTCAGCATCTCTATACAAAACCAGTAAAGAACAGGTCTTGAGTCTCTATTGTAGGGGTTGGTGAGATGGTCCAGGGGTTCGGGGTTCTGACTTCTCTGTAGAGGACTCAAGTTTGGATATAAGTATCCACAGTAACAGCCTGAAACTACCGATAACTCCAGCTCTGTCGCTTCTGGGCTCCTCTCACTAGTACTCGTGGACAGACACACACACAGCACAAAACAGTAAAGAAACTGTTCACAGGTAATTCACCATGGTCCAACCTCACTATTCCCAAGACTAGAAAAGATCAAAGTGCTAACTGTAGTCAGTCAGTCATGGAAAAGTGCATAGATTTCAACCAATCTAGTGACAGATTAATACATCCTGCCTACCAGGAGATCAGGGCATCTTCTCCCACACTGTATTCAGATACTGCCTGGTTGACAAGGTGCACTACACACATGTTAAGGAAGGGTCTGAGCTTGGGCTACACGTTCTATATCACAATGCAATTCTCTAGATCAACAGTCCCAACAGGGCATGCTGGTTTAACCTAAGGATGCCCTGGGCCTTTGTATTTTGTAACACCTTGAGATTTCTCACTCCTTGGCAAGCAGTCACTACTATGAAAACGTCTTAGACAAGGTGGTGGCGCACGCTTTAATTCCAGCACTTGACAGGCAGAGGCAGACGGATCTCTGAGCTGGACATCAGGCTGGTCTACAGCGTGAGTCAGACAGGACAATCAGAGCTACACAGGAGGCAGAGACAGGTGTAGCTCTGAGTTTCAGGACAACCAGTGCTACACAGTGAGACCCTATCTCAAAATAAAAACACTGACTGGTTCCCTCTACTTCTGGAGTTTCTGAAAATTTTGTTTTTGTTTTGTTTTTCGAGACAGGGTTTTTCTGTATAGCTTTGGTGCCTGTCCTGGAACTAGCTCTCATAGTCCAGGCTGGCCTCCAACTCACAGAGATCTGCCTGCCACTGCCTCGGGAGTGCTGGGATTAAAGGTGTGCGCCACCACCACCCAGCTTCCTGACAAATTATTTGCATTAGGCACCTAGAATCCTCGAGGATGGAGGAAGAAGAAACTAAGCAGACAGGAAAATGCCAATCCAGTGACAGGCTTCAGTTCACACAATCCGATTCTAGGAAAAGAACAGTGGCCTTCTGAACACTCCACAGACACACCAATGGACATGTCTATCTCAGAGGGGTAGCCAGAAGAAAGCCAAGCTACTTTCCTAAGTCGGATTCTCATGTCATCTGGCGGTTTGTGGGTTTTGAAGTCCTGAACAAGCTAGCAAAGTGCAGGTCCACAGGGCTAAATCCTCACCGGCTTCCTTTGAAATGCGAATGCAAACGGCCACAGACGAGTCTTGGGTTTAAAATTCCTCAAGGTCTAAATAGTTTCTCACCAGCACAAAATATTTCAGCAGCTAAATGTATTAATAAATGTAAATTCAGGACTTCCAGGCAGATACCTGAAACAGGCAGGTTACCTGAAATGAACTCCAACTGTCTTTGGTGACCTCTTGAGGTGTCCTCATCAAAAGCAATAGCTGCCCTTTGGTGCGACGGGTTTCTCCCAGCGCCCTTCCAGACAGGACTCCTGCGGCTGCTACTACGCTGCAGAGCGCGCTACCTTGCCTTGCGACGGTGGTTCTGCCAGGACTACCAAAGTTCCTTCGTTCCTTCCGAAACCAGCATTGTTCTTTTCCTGGGAAGGCAAAAACATGAGTTAGGGAAGCGTCTTTCCCGCTCCACCACCTTGCCCGGGCTCCGGGGAACTACGCAACATTAAGGTGAAGGGTTCCCAGACTCGTGTCCTCCTGCCAGCGTTTGCCCTTCGCCCTCCGATACCCGCTCCTCCATCACCCATACCCTTTTTCGACTCAGTTTTCCCCTTCTCTCCACACGTGGCGAACCCACCACTTTGCGCTAGTATTTAAGACCTTTCCCCAAAGCCCACGCGGAGAGGCTCGCCCCTCGCCTCGCCCCGCCCCTGCCAGCTCCGCCTCTCTGCCCAATCCCTACCCAACATCCCCATCCCGGCCCAGCCCACCTGCGCGATTCCACACGTGGGTAGCTGGCCCTCAGGCCAGCCCGGCCCGGGCAGCGTCCGGCTTGGTGACAGCGGGACCCCGCCCCCCCTGCCCGCCCTGAGCGCCGCGCCGCCATGTTTACTAAGGGCGGATGGAGAGTCCCATTTGTCTGCATCGTGCTGAGGAAGCGTGCAGTAGACTCCAAGCAACTAAGCGGCGCCTGGGGAGGCCTGCGCTCCCGGAAGAATGGCGGGAGGGTGGGTCTGCCCGCCAGGAACAGGCACCGGGGAGCGCGGACATGAGCCCAGAAGACGGGGAGCAGCAGCCGCGCTCTGGCAAACCATGCCACGCCCCACGGCGCCAGCCGAGGAACTGATTAGGCCACGCCCCAGAGTGGCCGGGTTTGCAAAATTAGGCCCCGCCCCAAGGCTGAGATACCCGGAGGCGGGGCCTCGCGCTCGGCTCTCGCGAGCTGTCAAGAAGGTTGAAAGGAGTGGAAAATGGCGTCTCGCGAGCCAGGCAGTTCTGCGGGCTCGATACCTTGGGTTGCTACCCTGCTCCTGGCTGTGGGCGTGGAGAGGGCCCTGGCTCTACCTGAGGTACAGAAGAAAGCTGGTTTGAGATCTGGCTGAAGAAGGTTGCCGATCGTCAGCCTTGTGTCGCGCTCGCCCGCCGGTGGCTGTCCCAGCCGAAGCTCAGATTTCTCCCTTGAAGATTCCCTAGCCCTGTCCCAGCGGGGATCGTGCTCCCGAGTACTCTCGTAGCGCCGCCGGCCACTGGCACCTTCGCCCTGCCCACATTCAGAGACCTTTGAAATTTGATCTCCTTGCTTTTTGAATAACTTTAAATTGTACTTCCCACTCTAGAGTCCCCGGCTCCTCTGCCAGCTGTCCTTGCACGAATACCGTGCGTGCTGCAATGGCATGACTGAGTACTTTGTGTACCCGCGTGCAGCTCTTTAACACTTGCCAAAGCATGCCTGTCAGGTGGAGAAGTCTCTGGAAAGGACATAATATAGTCAAGTAATGATTCTCCTAGATGAGACCCTTCTTTCGAAAAGACTTGTATAGTGCACTGATTTGGTGCCCTGTGGTAGCCGAAGAAATGGGTTCTATTTACAAAATCCAGCTTTCTGCTCTGTGCCATAGGAATTGTGGAGAGAGTACTGACAACTAACCATTGATTCTTGTTTGTTCTTTTTCTTTCTGGAGTCTTAATAAGGTTTCTTTCTTTTCTACAGATATGCACCCAGTGTCCAGGAGGTGTGCAGAACACGTCCAGAGTAGCCGTTTACTGTGAGAATACATCGGAGTCAATGCAAGCCCGATGCTGCCTGAATCAGAAGGGCACCATCTTGGGGTGAGGGAGGAGAAGACATCCTTGGATACTCACAAAAGTTCACAGACTAGTCTAAGTCTACCGTCTTGCCTAACTGACTTTGGGGATAAATACCGGCACCTAACTGGAGACGTCTAATGCTTGATTGTAAAACGTTTAAATTGGTTGTAGTATTATTCGATAGGTAAAAGATCTCCCCCCCCCCCCGATGACAATAGTTCTTGCCATTTTATAGACTTGTGTGGCATCATTTAAAAATAGCTTTGTTTTTGTTGTTTGTTTCTGAGACAGGGTTTCACTGTTAAGCTCTGGCTGTCCTGGAACTCACAGAGATCCATCTGCCTCTGCCACCACCACTAGGCTTAAAAATAGTTTTATTATAACTCTTTGGATTATTTTTTACTAAAATACATTTACAATTTTCTTTCTTTTTTCTTTTTTTTTAGTCAGGGTTTCTTTGTGTATCTCTGGAGCCTGTCCTGGAACTCGCTCTGTAGACCAGGCTGGCCTCGAATCACAGAGATCCACCTGCCTCTGCCTCCCAAGTGTTGGCTTTCAAGGTGTGTGCCACCACTGCCTGGCACAATTTTCTTAATTTTTTTATTTTGTGTGTGTGTCTGGGTGCATGCACTTGAGTGCAGGTGCTGAAAGAGTTCAGAGGCTTTGGGTCCTCTGCAGCTGGTGGGATAAGCAGCTGTGAGATGTCCAACATGGGCACTAGGAACTGAACTCGGTTCTCTGCAGGATGGATACTCATGCTTATCTGCTAAGCCATCTCTCCAGTCCTTAGTTTTCTTTTGTCTTTTTGTTATAGCTGTTCTGGGTACTAGGTAATGAGCCTAGGACCTTGTGCATGCTATCCAAGCTACCTTTTTTGGTTTAGCTTTTCTTTTTTTTTTTTTTTTAATTATTTATTTATTATGTATATAGTATTCTCCTGCATGTATGCCTGCCTGCCAGGAGAGGGCACCAGACCTCATTACAGATGGTTGTGAGCCACCATGTGGTTGCTGGGAATTGAACTCAGGACCTATGAAAGAGCAGCCTGTGCTCCTAACCTCTGAGTCATCTCTCCAGCCCCCTTTTCTTTTCTTTGGCACAGGATCTTCCTATATAGCTCTGCCCAGGGCATTGTGCATGCTAGACAAGCTATCTTTTTTTTGTTGTTCTTTTCTTTTCTTTGGGACAGGGTCTTCCTATACAGCCCTGTACTTACTGTATAGCACAGCATGGCCTCAAAGTCACATCATTTCTGCATCAGCCTCCCAAGTACTGGGGTTACGGAGTGAGCCATCATACTGACTCCTTTCAGCATTTCATTTTGACACGTGATCTCACTGAATTGCCTACATAACCTTGAACTTGTGATCCTCCTGCCTCAGCTTCCTGAGTAGCAAGGATTACAGGTAGCTTGCACCACCAGGCCAGAAACTAAGTTATATATTTTATAATGTTATGATTTTGTACTTCATGGGCACTCAGTAAATGAAAATAATGTGTTGAAGTTCTTTTTTGTTTGGTTGATTTTTTTGAGACAGGGCTTCTCTGTATAGTCCCGACTGTCCTGGAACTCATTCTGCAGACCATTCTGGCCTTGAACTTAGAGATTTGCCTCTCTTTGCTTTGGAGTGCTGGGACTAAAGGCTAGAAGTCTTTAATGTATAGAAGTTTATAGTTGTCTCTGATAGGAAATATAGTTGTGAAAAACTTAAGTGATTTGCTTTTTTTGTTTTGTTTTTTTCTTTCATTTAAAACCTCTGTGGCTGGGCTTGGTATTTGTAATTTCAGCACTTTGGAGGAGGATCAAGAATTCAAGGTGGGCTAAGAGGTAGTGAAGCACGCCTTTAATCCCACCCAGCACTCGGGAAGCTGTGCAAGGCCAGCCTGATCTACAGAGCAAGTTCCAGGCCAGCCAGGTATTACAGAGAAACCCAAAGTCACCCTTAGCTACTTAGTGAATTTGAGGCTAGCTTGGGTTACATTGAGACCTTGTCTGAAAAAGAAATCATCTCTGTGGGATGCTGACGGGAATGCTGCGCTCCGTGGTTCTTGTCTCTCACCCCAGCATTTGAAAAGCTGAGGCAGGAGGATTGTCACAGGTTGAGACCAGCTTGGGATGCAGAGTGAGACCCTGTCTCAGAACAAAAGAAAATCTCTGTAGTGTGGTGGTTGTGGCTGTGGCTTGGTGATCAAGTGCCTCACACACGCAAGACCCTGGGTTTAATCCCCAGCAAGGGCAACAAAAGCCTCTGGGTCTGAGACTCACAGGATAGGAGCTACTAACCCTGAAGAAAATAACACCAAGTTTCTTCCAATATTTGCACAGTGCATAGCTATACTGGCTAGAACTGTGATTGCAATGTTCTGTATCAGTACTGATCAGCACTGGAGCCACAATGTCATACCTGTTTGTAGTCTTTCTTGTGAGAATGCATTTGAATTTTAGGGAAATTACAATGTCGACATATGTAGCTAGCGCTAACTAGACTGGATAATACACGATTACAATGTCTCCTACCATAGTACTTCTCTTATAGTTCTGAACATAGTGTTGTTCCGTCAGTATTGGATTAAGTGGGGTGTGTGCACAAATACTAACCTTGCTAGGCGTGGAAAAGAGACATAGTTACACTAATCACTTTGTTTCTTCAGGCTAGATCTCCAGAACTGTTCCCTGAAGGATCCTGGTCCAAACTTTTTTCATGCTTCAACTGCTGTTATCATGTAAGCATTTAGGTACTTTCCTAATATGGTGATGGGAAAGTCTTTGGGGATAACTCTTAAAAGGGGTAGATTAATATTAGCATCTAAACCTGTATAACTGAGGGTGAGGGTTGGACTAATAGCCCAGGAAAGCATGTATAAGTGTTAATAGCATGCTGTTCTCAGCAGAACACTAACACTGTGTGCTTTGCAGAGACCTTCAAGCAAATCCTCTCAAGGAAGACTTGACCAACACCTTCCGTAGCTTTACCCAGCTCCAGACTCTGTGAGTAATAGACTGGGAAGAGGGAATCATAGATCTTAATTGTTAGTCAACATCGGAGCTGCTGTTGCTACTGTGTGTGTGTGTGTGTGTGTGTGTGTGTGTGTGTGCATAGATGCTTGAGTGAGCTCATATGCACATGTGTATGTGTGTTGCTGGTGAATGTTTGTTCAGCTACTGAGTTACACCCTAAACTCTTTGGCTGTGTGTTTATGATCATGTGTGCTGTCTTCAGGATATTACCACCAGATGTCACCTGTCCTGGAGGTATTAATGCCTGGGAAAGTATTACCTCTTTCACGGACAAGCAAATTTGCCAAGGGCAGAAGGACCTTTGCAATAGCACTGGAAGCCCAGGTATGCTGTGGAATGGCCATCTCACTGGCAAGTCCTTTTCCTTCTTTCTAAGGTGACGTCATTCTCTGCTTTAGAAGAATAAAGATGCTAAGTGCCTTTCTGTTTGGAGTTCTCTATTCCCCTATAAAAGTTTTAATTATTTTTTTTTAAGATTTAATTATATATCATGTATACAGTGTTCTGCCTGCACACCAGAAGAGGGCACCAGATCTCATTACAGATGGGTGTGAGCCACCATGTGGTTGCTGGGAATTGAACTCAGGACCTCTGGAAGAGCAGCCAGTGCTCTTAACTGCTGAGCCATCTCTCCAGCCCAACGTTTTAATTATTATTGTTAGTGATATAGTCTGATTATTTATGATCTTCTATTTTTTTGTTTGTTTTTGTTTTTATTTTCTGAAGCAGAGTCTCTATTCCTAGCTGATCTGGAACTTGTGTAAACAGATTGGCCTTCAGTTCACAGAGATCTGCCTGCCCCTGCCTCCCAAATGCTGGGATTTGGGCATCTGCCACCATGCCCAGCTTTTTTCTCTACTTTTGACCTAGAAATAATAAAAGATCTAAGCAGATATTTGAGAGAAATACCTAATGAGATTCAGTGATACCCTCCCCTCCCTGTAGCATGCTTCTGAGATCAGGGAGACTGGCTTGTCAGGGTCACATGGCCTTAGACTCCAGTGACGCTTGTTTTCCTCTGGCTCCCAGAAATGTGTCCTGAGAATGGATCTTGTGCACCTGAAGGTCCTGGCCTTTCGCAGTGCGTTTGTGCTGATGGTTTTCACGGATACAAGTGTATGAGGCAGGTAAGGAACTGGACCCTTTAGAAATAGAGGGATGCATTTGGCAAGAACCTCTCAGAAAGAGACAAGGGAATGCCGAGATGAGGGGATGCATGGCGGAGAAAAACTAGGTGGCGGAAAGTGACCCTGCATATACTGCTGTGACTGTTTGTTTGTCTGTTTGCTAATCGCAGGGTTCCTTTTCACTACTTATGTTCTTTGGCATTCTGGGATCCACCACGCTAGCCATCTCTGTTCTACTTTGGGGAACCCAGCGCCGAAAGGCCAAGGCTTCATGAACCACACAGGGCTTCCTGCTCACCTGAGATCACCCTGATCGTGACAAACATGACTGGCCAGGGGGCGGATCCTGCTCAAAGCTGAAGCGGCCATTGATAATGAAGGAAGGTGTCAAATTGCACCACCTCGGAGTGATGGACCCTCGGTTCAGGAGTGGACGAGTACTTGTTTGTATTATTGACTACAATAAACACCTTTTCCCCATTGTTTTAGGGACTAGCGCCATACCTTCGCGTGTTTCTTGCTTGAGGGGCTGGTTTGGGACGGTCGGGTTTCTCGGGTCTCCAGGGTTTTGCTTGGTGCTCGGTGTGATGCTGAGGACCCACCCCATGGTCCCGCCCCTTACGTGCCCGGCCCCGCCCATCACGCTACCGGCTGCCTGCGCCGTCGCAGTCGTGCTTCTGCTCAGTACGATTAGGGCTCCCGCCTGCCGCGCCCGCCTGCTCTCCAGCGCTCCGCGCAGCGAGCCACGTGGACCAACTCCGGCGCGCGGTGTTCGCTTGGTTCCAGTGAGGCTCGCCGCGCCTCTCGCGTCTCTGTGCTCGCCGGGTCTCAGCTCCGACCCCATGGCGGCCCTGGTGTTGGAGGACGGGTCGGTGCTGCAGGGCCGGCCCTTTGGGGCCGCTGTGTCGACTGCTGGGGAAGTGGGTAAGCAAGCCCGGGCGGGCTGCCGACCTCATCCCACTCTGCTTAACCTGTCCACCCCTCCTGCACACTCCTCTCCCCGATGCGATGGCCGCAGCCCCAGCTCCCTTTCACCACTCACGGCCGAAGCAGTCATCTCCTCCGGGATTTGCTGTGCTCGGGGCAGTGTTCTGAAGGCTGCCTTTGCCAGAACTCAGTCCTGCCTCTTTCTTCAGTGTTTCAGACCGGCATGGTCGGCTACCCAGAGGCCCTCACTGACCCTTCGTACAAAGCTCAGATCTTAGTGCTAACGTACCCTCTCATCGGCAACTACGGCATTCCCTCAGATGAAGAGGACGAGTTCGGCCTGAGCAAGGTAGTCACACCCAGTGCTTTCTCTACATCCCTTCTCAGATCAGAAGTTAACGGTGAAGTGACACACTGCTAGACATCCTAGAGGAAAGAGCGGAAAGCACTAAGGCGGCCGTGGTTACAGGGCTTTTAGGGGACCTTGAAAGGCAGAGCTGGATACCGCAGAGCCTCCAGGTGGTACCCCCTTTCAGAGTCTTGTGTGAGGTAAAGGCACGGGCCACAGGAAATGGCAAAGGGCTTATGGGAGTAGTTATCCAAATGAAATGCAAGGGGTGCGGTTTTTCTAGTTATTTCATAAGAACCAATAAAGGTTTTAAAAATTTTTTAGTAGCAGTCATAGGGGCAAACAAAACCCTTTAGATAGTCTTCCTAATGCGATGGCCCTTTAATACAGCTCCTTACGTCTTGGTGACCCCCGACCATAAAGTTATTTTCATTGCTACTTCATAACGGTAACTTTGCTACTGGTGTGAATTGTAATGTAAACATCTGATATTTCCAATGGTCATAGGCGACTGCTGTAAAAAGGCCGTTTGGCCTGGGGGTCGTGACCCACAGGTTGAGAGCCACTGCTTTAGGATCCTGTAAGTTGGTAAGAAACTGGAAACCAGGGTTGTACCCCTTCTAGTACCAGTCATTGCCAGTTCATCTACATCCGTGACACTAATCACTGTCTGGACTCCGGGCATTGCTTCATTTTCTGCTTCTCAATAGTATTTATTTTTAGATAGCAAATTCAAATTTCAGCCAGCAGGTCTACAAGAGCTAGTTCCAGGACAGGCTCCAAAGCTGCAGATTTCCTCCTGTCGTGAGGTACAAATGTTAACACGATCATTATGATAATAATAGAAATCACCATAGACTAGATACAGTATTTCATAAAATTTGCTTAATCCCTGATCCCAGTCTTATGGCGTCTTCCTATCGAAGCCTGGCTGACCTGGAATTCCCGGAGATCTACCTGCCTCTGTCTCCCAAGTCTTGACATTTGATACTATACCAAACCTTCAATCTTTTCCTCCTCTTAAAATTATTTTTATATTTTTTTGTTTTTGGAAATATGATACTCTATACTAGGCTGACTTCAAACTCAGGGATCTCTCCTGCCTTTGCCTCCTGAGTGCTGGTACTAAAGACATGTGCAGCCACCACCTGGCTAATTCTTATTTTTGGAAGCCTGCCCTGAATAAGGGCGCACTAATTGTTATTCCTGCAAGTTTTTCATCATAAGCCACTGCGTACCTGCTTTTTAATTTTCATCTTAGTATCTTATGAATTTGGTTAACATGTGAATTGTCAGAAATTTAGACCCCGAGGTCTCCTACAGCCCAATGCATTTGCTGTGTCTGAAGCTGTGTACATGGGTCAGTCCGCCTACCCTGGGGAGGGCTGCAGCTCAGGTTGACCTTTGAACTCAGAACCCTCCCACCTTACCTTCCCCTGGTGCTGAGATTGCAGGTGCGGGGGCAAGTACATCATCCTCATCATCACTAAAGACCAGGGTCTCTGTGAGGCCCACACTGCCTTCAAGCTTGCAGATGGTTGTCTCGGCAGTGCTGGGATTGCAAATACCAGTATGTTGCCTTTAAATACAACTTTTCACTTAGCTTGTTCTCAAGACAAGATCTTGCTAATTCATACCACTCCCTCCCTGGAGTCTTTCTTTTTGAGACTGTGTTTCCCAGGCTAGCCTGGTACTCACTATTGTTAAGCCATACTGACCTCCAACGGTCGGCAATTTTCTGCCTTGTCCCCCCGCAAGCTCCAGGAATGGGATTATAGACACATGCCACCAGCCTGTCTTGAATGTCGTTTAATCCCTCCCACAAAAACTTACCAGGTCAGGTATGGCATCTACTCACTTAGTCCCAGTGCTGGGAAGGTAGAGGCAGGCTAGCTCTACATAGCCCATCTCGGGCCAGCCTGGACTATGTAGTGAGACCTTGATTCCAAACAAAGTATCCTTTTTAATTTACTATAATGTACTTCTTTTGAGTAATAATTTGGTTATCTTTTTAAAATTATAATCTGAAATGAAATGATAAAATACATCATATCTGTCTGGTATTATACCCTGTAACTTTTTTTAAATTTGTTTGTTTGAGACAGGGTTTCTCAGTGTAGCCCTGACTGCCCAGGCTGCCCTGGAACTCACTCTGTAGACTAGGTTAGTCTCCAAATCAGTGATCCAATTAAAGGCGTGCAGCACCACACCTGGGAAGCTTTGTTCTATTGTAATGTTCTGTGCGAATATCTTTTTATAGTTGTATTTTATTTATGTTTTAATAAATAAAGCTTGCGGAAAGAGCAGAAGGGCAAAGCTAAACCTCTGGAGGTCAGGGAATGGTGGCGCACACCTTTAATCCAAAGATATGGGAAACAGGCAGATGGATCTCTGTGAGTTCAAGATCAATGCTGAAACAAATCCAGGTGGTGGTGGCGGCTCACGCTTTTAATCCCACACCAGTCTGTGTCAGGTGCATGTACACATTCCTGACACATTGGAAACAGAAGGAAGAAGTGGAAGGGGTTCCATCTTTGAAGGAAGCTAACGTACAGTGGATATGCAGGAGTCGGGTGCTCACAGGGAAGACTTGTAAACTCGCTTTTGGACGAGGGAAAGTACCATTCTCTGTTCCTTGGGCACTCTGGGCCCTTGTTCAGGACTACCTGTGAAAGCAGGAAGGGATGACAGACTGTCGTGTGGGGCTGAGCGGACAATGTCGGGCGTTGTCCTGGACTCCTCACTGTCTCCTCTTCCCATCTGTAGTGGTTTGAATCCTCAGAGATCCACGTGGCAGGACTGGTGGTGGGTGAATGCTGTCCCACGCCCAGCCACTGGAGTGCCACCTGCACCCTGCATGAGTGGCTGCAACGGCATGGCATCCCCGGCCTGCAAGGTATGATCAGCATGCACTGGGATGTCTGGGTGCAGGGCAGTGGGCCTAGCTGGAAAGAAACAGGCTTCTGAAATCTGTTAGTTCCCGAGTCTAAGGTTGCAAGACAAAATGTGCAAAGTTTAGATTAAAGAAGAATCCAAACTATTGCTTAGAAGGAAAAATTCTAAAGAAAGCAAACGTAGCTCCTGGTTTGCCTGTTTAAGTCCGACTCTCAGCAGATTTTTACACGGTTACATTGCATTTGGCTAGTGCATGTCTGAAAGGCAGCTCTGCTCCCTGCGGTATCCTCAGTGGATAGCTGCTGATGTGTAAAATGCAATCTGTAGATCCTGTAACTAGTTCATGAAAACAAACTATTCTTCCTTAAGAGAATTAATTGTGTAGTCTCCCCTTTTCTCCCTTTTGGTGGGGGAGAGTGTTGGTTTTGAGCTTTTGAGACAAGGGTATATGTAGCTCAGGCTTGACTCAAAGGCTATGTATGACCAAGATGACCTTGAACACTCGACCCTCCTGCCACTTCCCAAGGGCCAGTGTTACCGGCTGCACCACTACAGCTTATGTTCTTGCTCCTATAGTGTCGCTGAGCCTTTTCGTTTTTCTCTAGAAGTTATTTTCAATAATTAGATCGCTCTAGATCGTGGTTCGACTTGGGCGTGCTATTCTGGGCGGGGTCACCTCGTGGCAGTGTCCCTCCAGCAGCCCATGGGTTTGACTTAGGGCTGTGGAGCGGGAGTGTTCCTGGACGCCTGCCCTCCCTGGTGTCTGTCATCTGAGGCTGTGCTGTTTTGATAGGAGTGGACACTCGGGAGCTGACTAAAAAGTTACGGGAACAAGGGTCTCTACTGGGGAAGCTGGTCCAGAGTGGGACAGAGCCTTCAGCCCTGCCATTTGTGGACCCCAATGCCAGGCCCCTGGCACCAGAGGTCTCTATTAAGGTACAGAGGAGGTGCCCACGAGTGGGGTAAACTCAAGGTTTGGTGTGGGCATGTCTTCACTTGCCGATCTGTGGCCGCCAACTGTTGTTCTTTTCCTCAGACTCCACGGGTATTCAATGCAGGGGGTGCCCCTCGGATCTTCGCTCTGGACTGTGGCCTCAAGTACAATCAGATCCGATGTCTCTGCCAGCTTGGGGCTGAGGTTACTGTGGTACCGTGGAACCACGAATTAGACAGCCAGAGTGAGTATCTGGGGCCTTGCAGACCAGCAGCTTTTGTCAGGGCGGGAGAGCTGTCCCTCAGAACAGGTGGTGAAAGTCAGTGTGAGTTGTAGGAAGGAAAGCAGAAACCAGGGGCTCCATTTTCATGGTCAAGTGTGTGTGGGAGAGATCTATTATTTTAATTATGGGGGGGGGCACAAGTGTGTGCCATAAAGCCTTAAGAAGTCAGGTTTCTCATGGGTTCTGGGAATCGAACTCAGGTCATCAGGCTTGCACAGTTGGTGCTTTTATCTGCTGAGTCATCTCGTCAGCCCTCGGTGTCTCTGAAATCCCATTTATGACCACCTTTTCTGCCCGTTCCAGAATACGATGGTCTCTTCCTAAGTAATGGACCTGGTGATCCTGCCTCTTATCCTGGTGTGGTATCCACACTGAACCGCGTCTTGTCTGAGCCCAATCCCCGACCTGTGTTTGGAATCTGCCTTGGACACCAGCTGTTGGCTTTAGCCATTGGGGCCAAAACTTACAAAATGAGGTGGGGCTTGGGAGAGTAGGAGCCAGCACTTGGGACATAATCGAGGAGCGCATTGTCTTGAGAGCTGGGGGTTACTGGTGTGGAAACTGGCGTCGAGCTGTCGGGAGCAATGAGAACTGAAAGGGCCGAGTTTGCTTTAGTCAGAAGAGGGTGGTGAGAGCGGTTGACTCTGTCCCATTCTCTAGGTATGGAAACCGAGGCCACAACCAGCCCTGTTTATTGGTGGGCACCGGGCGCTGCTTTCTGACGTCCCAGAATCACGGGTTTGCTGTGGATACAGACTCACTGCCAGCAGGCTGGGCTCCTCTCTTCACCAACGCCAATGACTGTTCCAATGAAGGCATTGTACACGACAGCCTGCCCTTTTTCAGGTGAGTGTGGGGGTGCGTGGGGCGACAAGGGGCCGTGAAGATAGGCAAAGAAAGCCCAGCCATGGACCTCGGTCCTGGAGGCTGCCATAACCATAGCCGTGACGTCAGAGGTTTCTGTCATTCAATCTCTTTGACAGTGTCCAGTTTCACCCAGAGCACCGCGCTGGCCCTTCAGATATGGAACTGCTTTTTGATATATTTCTAGAAACTGTGAGAGAAGCTGTAGCTGGGAACCCCGGGGGCCAGACAGGTAAGGCGCTTTGTAGAACCAGGATGTGGACTTAAGAACGGGGCTAGTGTTCCGGACAAGCCCGAGATGGACTTATTCTAAAGGCTGTGTTTGGGAAGGAGGAAGAGAAACAACCCCGGGCAGTTTGTGCTGCCTCTGTCAAAAGGATCTCCAGAGGTAGAGGTCCTGGGCTCCTCTCAGGCCTCTCTGCTTTTTTTCTGGAACGGGGGTTCAATCTGCATGCAAGGCCCACTCTCTTGGCATTCAATGACTTTGTTTGCGTTCACAGTTAGAGAGCGGTTGGCGCAGCGCCTCTGTCCCCCTGAGCTTCCCATTCCTGGTTCTGGGCTTCCACCACCACGGAAGGTTCTGATCCTAGGCTCCGGGGGCCTCTCCATTGGCCAAGCTGGAGAATTTGACTACTCGGGCTCTCAGGTAAAGTGTGGCTATCACCTCCCATCCGGATGTGCGACCCATGGAGTCATAAGGAGAAGGACAAAGGCCTGGGCACTGTTAGCAGGGATGAATTGGCCCAGGGAGGTCTGCGTGCATCCAGATGGATGAGGTTGTGAAGGACAGAAGTCCCTTACTAAGGACTGGAGTACGAGGGAGGGAGGGAGGAAGGGAGGGAGGGAGGGAGGGAGGGAGGGAGGGAGGAAAATGCTGGCCTAAGGCTTCAGTCGTCTGTCGAGGAGGCTGATAGGCCATTTTTGTCCTGTCAGGCAATTAAAGCCCTGAAGGAGGAAAACATCCAGACATTGCTGATCAACCCCAACATTGCCACAGTGCAGACCTCTCAGGGGCTGGCAGACAAGGTCTATTTCCTTCCCATAACACCTCACTATGTAACCCAGGTATGGCTCAGATAAGGGTGGCTGGAAGAGGGGACTCTTGATGGGCAAGAGGTTTCACTGGTACCTACAGGGTCCTAAACTGCTTTGATCTACTCTCCCCTAATGGTTTGGATTCCTACCTCCTGCCTCAGGTGATCCGTAACGAACGCCCAGATGGTGTCTTACTGACTTTTGGGGGCCAAACAGCCCTGAACTGTGGTGTGGAGCTGACCAAAGCTGGGGTACTAGCTCGGTATGGGGTCCGGGTGTTAGGTACACCCGTGGAAACCATTGAACTGACGGAGGACCGACGAGCCTTTGCTGCCAGGATGGCTGAGATCGGAGAGCACGTAGCCCCCAGCGAAGCGGCAAATTCTCTTGAGCAGGTTTGTGAGGTGGTGGGTAAAGAGTGACGTCATTTCCTCTGCATCTTATTTCCTTTGGTTCCAGGAGCCCTCTGGGCAATAGCAAATGACTTGTTGGTTCATGTCCTCTGTTCACGGCAGGCTCAGGCAGCTGCTGAGAGACTGGGCTACCCTGTGCTGGTGCGTGCAGCCTTTGCCCTGGGCGGTCTCGGCTCTGGCTTCGCTTCCACCAAAGAGGAGCTGTCAGCTCTTGTGGCCCCAGCTTTCGCCCATACCAGCCAGGTGCTGATAGACAAGTCTCTGAAGGGCTGGAAGGAGATTGAATATGAGGTGGTGAGAGACGCCTATGGCAACTGTGTAACGGTGAGTGATGGGGCGCAGGGTGGCCCAGGCGTTCTGAACTCCTGGAAGAGCAGAATCTAGAGTAGTCTAGCCCCAGTCATAGCCGGACCTGGGGATGCAGCCTCCTGGTTCTTTTGACTTCCTTCGTTGGTGACCTCCATCCCCCTTCGTAGGTATGTAACATGGAGAACTTAGACCCCCTGGGCATTCACACTGGTGAGTCTATCGTGGTGGCTCCCAGCCAGACCCTGAATGATAGAGAGTACCAACTTCTGCGACGGACGGCTATCAAGGTCACCCAGCACCTGGGGATTGTTGGGGAATGCAATGTGCAGTACGCCTTGAACCCGGAGTCTGAGCAGGTGAGCCTGTGAAGTTATACCGCACCATTGTATCTTTGTCTTTGGGCCTTGAGGTTAAGAGGTTTGTTGGTCCCGCCCATCCTACACTGAAGCCTGGATCTTGGTTAGGGTTGGAGCTTGGGGAGGGCCCTTTCACTCCAACCCTATTGGGGATACGGTCATCTTTCATTTTTGAGCACTTTTCTAGGTCAGGTACCAATGACTTATTCTCTCTGTTCTCCCCGTTGGCAGTATTACATCATTGAAGTAAATGCCAGGCTCTCCCGCAGCTCTGCCCTGGCCAGTAAGGCCACAGGCTATCCTCTAGCCTACGTGGCAGCCAAGCTAGCCTTGGGCATTCCCCTGCCAGAGCTCAGGTATAAGGTGGTGTCAGGGAGGGGGGACTTGAAAGCATTCAGAAGACAGGAACTGCGAGAGTGACGAGATGCTCACCCTGCATTTCCTTCTCTGTCTGTCTGGCACCCCAACTTCCTGATGCTCAGGAACTCTGTTACGGGGGGAACAGCAGCATTTGAGCCCAGCCTGGACTACTGTGTGGTAAAGATTCCTCGATGGGACCTCAGCAAGTTCCTGCGTGTCAGTACAAAGATTGGGAGCTGTATGAAGAGTGTTGGTGAGTGTTGCACCCCTGGGGCCCTGTAGAACCAAGATGCTGGCATTACATCATTGTATATGCTAGACCAGTGGCTCGCAGCCTTCCTAAAGCTGCAACCCTTCCGTACAATTCCTCATGCTGTGGAGACCCCCAACCTTAAAATGATCTCAGTGCTACTTCATAACTGTAATTTTGCTACTGTTATGAATCATAATGTAAATATCTGAATGCAGAATGAATATCGGATATGTGATCCCCAAAAGGATCACAACCCAGAGGTTGAGAACCACTGGTCTAGAATGTCAGTGATGTCTAGTGTGGCCTGAATTTCCCCTGCTCCTTTATTGATAGTAGCTTAGAAATAATGGTTTCAGAGTTAATGGGTTTCAGGTTGGATGGATGGTCATTGTCAGGAGCAGGATCAGACTCACCTGGAAACCTGTGTTGGGATAGTCCCTAGGGTCTTCTTCTGTCTTCTTTAACAACCGTGTAAATGGAGAGGCCACAGGAAGAAAGTGACCTGGTTGAAGGCTCACAAAGGAGCAGTGTGAACAACCAGGTCCTGTGAGGCCATCGTTCACTACTCCCCTTATCCTTGCGACTGGTCCCCTAGATGCACCTTCATCCGCATGGCATCTTCTCCATGGCCCCATCGTTAGGTTGATAAATGCAGGGGAGAATTACTCTTGCTTTCCTGTGAGTCCTTGTTTATTTTTTAGGTATTTATTTTATCTGCATGTGACTGTTTTTCCTGCATATTTATATGTGCCTCAGAACATATCGGGTCCCCTGGAACAGATGGTTGTGAGCCACCATGTGTGTGCTGGGAACTGAACTCGGAACCTCTGGAAAAGTGACAAGTGCTCTTAACTGCCCAGCCATCTCTCCAGCCCCGATCCTACTTAATTTTTATAATTCGACAGTATTGTATTTGTGTGTGTGATATCTGTGAGGGTGGCATGTGCATGCCACAGTGTGGATGTGTGAGTCGGTTCTTTCCTTCCACCTTCTCGTGAGTTCTGGGAATTGAACTCCGGTCGCCAGGCCCAGGTGGGAAGCTGCTCTCAGTGATCCTTTCTAAACGGTAGTCAGCATGGTGCTAGCCATTCTCAGCCTAGCTCCTCCTCTGCCGCTTGATAAAGTGGACTTTTTAAAAATGTAATTGGCTATGGGAGGATTCAGAGAATCCACCTGTTATCCAAATCCAATCCCGCTGTTATCCAAACTCTTTAATATTCTAAAGGATGAGACATTCCAGATGGTGCCATCATGGGATGAATAAAGCAAGCCAGAGAGCTGGGCAACCATCAGAGGTTCCAGCTATTGCTTTCAACTGCAACAAGTTCCAGCATGTACAATGAAGTTTTGTCTTAACAGAGTGTTAAGATCAGAGCAAGACAGCACTAGTTACCTTTAGCACTTGGGAGGGTTAGAGAGGAGGATTGTAAGTTCAAGGCCAGCTTGGGCTACATAGTAAGTTCTGGGCCAGCCTAACCTGTGAGAGTGACACCCTATCTCAAAAACAAAACAAAAAGCCCTCGGATTGTTTTAGAGCCTTGTGTGACAGTCAGGACCACGCAGTGGTGAAGGGGGCTGGGACCTAAGTGCTGGTATGCTCTGAGGTGTCCCTGCGGTGGCCCCATCTCAGGTGAGCATGCACATGCCCTCGCTCGCGGGCCACCTGATTTGGAGAGTCTCCATTTGGAGTGGGAGTGGCTTTTGAACAAGTAAGTCAGCTCAGATATTATTTCAGAATTTTTAGAAATCCTACAAGGCTGCCAAGATGTTCCTTCTGGAGATGAATTTCTGTTATATGAAAATTATAATAAACATGGGACTGGAGCCATAATTAAATTATGGTTAAAATAAATGGATTGGAAATAGGACAATCAAAGATTGCGTCCCAGCTGAAACTTTGAAATGTCTTACACTCCTCCGGTCTTCTTGAAATGCCATCTTCCTGCTTACTCCTTATAAGTTTGTGTTTTTGTCTTTTTGAGAGGCGCTGGCCCTGCACTGTCCCCTCTGTAGATGAGGTTGGCCTGGTGTTCACTATGTAGCCCAGATACTGTCTCCAAACTTTTGGCAATCCTTCTGCTTGAGTCTCTTAATTTTTTCCCCCTAGAAAAGGTCTCACTATATAGCCATAGCTAGCATGGAACTTGCTATGTATCAGTCTGGCCTCCAACTTAGAGTGATCCTCCAGCCTCTGCCTCACAAATGCTGAGATGACAGGCATGAGCCACAGCATTCAACCTTCAAGATACTATTTAGCAAAAATCACCCAAATGATCATTTTCACTTCTTAGGGGGTTGTTACACTTTATACTTTGTATTGTAGACAGGAGCTTATATGATGCAATTGGCACTTGACAAGGGCTACACAGTTACTCTTGCCGAGGGCCCTTGCACTTCTGGAAATCTTTCGTAAGTAGTAACCTGAAATAAAATAAATATCCCAGCCTCATAACCACCCACACTTAAAAGCTCAATGTCCTTTAGTAATTCAGCAGTTAAATGATGGGAAAGCGTGGGGGAATTGGAGTAGTGCTTATGGGGCCATGTGGGGAAGTACTTGTGAGTGGGGGAAAGCGGAACTTAGGTTTATACTGTAGTTGTCTATGAAACATAGGGGGAAGCCCTGGAGCCAAAGCCCGTGCTTGTCTGGGTGTGGGTTTGGGTGGGTGTGCTGACTGGTACGTGAGGGGGCCAGAGGACAGCCCCATCCCCAGTTCTAGGACTGGAAGCTGTGCCCCCACACCGATCTTTTGTCTGGGTTTTAGGACTTGAACTCAGGTGCTAGGCAAATGCTATTCTGACTGAACTATCTTTGCACCTCAAATCCTCATTTGTTTGTTTGTTTCTGAGGCAGGGTCCTTTCTGGACTAAAACTTGTTATGTAGACCATGCTGGCCTTCCACTCACAAAGATCTGCTAGCCTGTGCTATCACGTAGACCTTCAAATCTTAAAAATGCAGTTGGTTAGGGATGGATTCAAGGAGTACTGGGGTCATCTTCCTGTCATCCAGACCTTTTAATGTTCTATAGGATGAAACATTCCAGATGGTGCCATCATGGTGTGGATGAAGCAAGCCAGCGAGCTGGGCAACCATCAGTAGTGTGGTCTGCTGCTGTTAGCTAATAAATCCCAGTAACAGCAGGCCCCTATCGGCATGCCAGTTCTGTGTCCAGTCGGGACAGTCTGTGCTTATCTGTGAAAATGGTAGGAATAAGAGATGGTTTTCAGGCTTCTTCACGGCGAAGCACCATGAAGCCCACCACCATGGCCAAGATTTAAATAAAGCCCATGAGCGTGTTGGGCATCAATCACCACACATACCCACCCACACCACTCACTGTCCTTCATCCTGTTCCTCCAGGTGAAGTCATGGGCATTGGCCGCTCATTTGAAGAGGCCTTCCAGAAGGCCCTGCGCATGGTGGATGAGAACTGTGTGGGCTTTGACCACACAGTGAAGCCAGTCAGTGACGTGGTAAGCAGCTCTTCTTCCCGAAAGCACCCTGACGTGGGCCCTGCTCCACTCTGCCCCTCAACCGGAACTTCTAGACAGTAACTGCAGCAGTCACGTGGTGATTTGCCGTTTCTCACCTTCCTACCCCTGCACCATTCTGCATCCATCCATCTGTGCTCTTCCCCAACAGGAGTTGGAGACACCAACAGATAAGCGGATCTTTGTGGTGGCCGCTGCTCTGTGGGCTGGCTACTCAGTGGAGCGCCTGTATGAGCTCACGCGCATTGACTGCTGGTTCCTGCACCGGATGAAGCGCATCGTGACCCACGCCCAGCTGCTGGAACAACACCGTGGACAGCCTTTGCCCCAAGACCTGCTGCACCAGGCCAAGTGCCTTGGCTTCTCAGACAAACAGATTGCCCTTGCAGTCCTGAGGTCAGAGATGGTGGTGAGGGCCTCAGGCCAGCAAGGGTGGGGAGGCATTGGTGGGAAACCTGGGGGGTCTTGCCTTCATTTGTCCATAGGATGTTTTCCTTTCCATCCCTGCCCTAGCATTACTTCACTAGTCTGCTCAATACCCAAAGGCCCAACTGTGTTTCTGTCCCTTTAGCACAGAGCTGGCTGTTCGGAAGCTACGTCAGGAACTGGGGATTTGCCCAGCAGTGAAACAAATTGATACCGTTGCGGCTGAGTGGCCAGCACAGACCAATTACCTGTACCTGACATACTGGGGCAACACCCATGACCTCGACTTTCGAACACCTCACGTCCTGGTCCTTGGCTCTGGCGTCTACCGGATCGGCTCCAGTGTTGAGTTTGACTGGTGTGCTGTAGGCTGCATCCAGCAGCTCCGGAAGGTCAGAGTCCTTTGCTCCCAGTTTTCCTGCTCTTCTCCCACGTGAGACCCTGGTCTTCCTGTTAACTGCTACGCCTTCTGTCGTAGGTTTTGGGTTAGGGTCCTTCCTTAAGCTATCTTGCTCCCTCTCGCTGCCTGAGTCTCCTCCTCCCCATGGGTAGCTGCTGTTCCACAGGAAGCTGGCAAGCTGCAGTGGGAGCTATGACTCCCTTTCTCTTTGTGCTTCCTCTTAATTGTTAATACACCTACTCCCTGTGGCAGATGGGTTATAGGACCATCATGGTGAACTACAACCCGGAGACAGTCAGCACCGACTATGATATGTGCGACCGACTCTACTTTGATGAGATCTCTTTTGAGGTGAGGGGGTACCCAGGGAATGAATGGACAGGCTGGGCAGCCCAAGGTCCTTTGGCACTTAATCAGGCTGAGGGAAGCAGCGAGTGAGAAGGCTCAGCCCCCTGAGCCCTTCTGTTGCCTTTGGTTCCTCTCCTGTACTGCAGGTGGTGATGGACATCTACGAGCTGGAGAACCCTGAAGGTGTGATCCTGTCCATGGGTGGGCAGCTGCCCAACAACATGGCCATGGCTTTGCATCGGCAGCAGTGCCGAGTGCTGGGCACCTCCCCCGAAGCCATTGACTCAGCTGAGAACCGATTCAAGTTCTCCAGGCTCCTAGATACCATTGGTATCAGCCAGCCTCAGTGGCGTGAGCTCAGCGACCTTGAGGTAGGCTGGGACCTGGCAGGAGGCCTAGGGATCGGATGTTGTTTGTGAGTGTGACCAGCCCTGCTGAGCCACCTGTTCCCTTAGTCTGCTCGCCAGTTCTGCCAGACTGTGGGGTACCCCTGCGTAGTGCGCCCCTCCTATGTGCTCAGCGGAGCTGCAATGAATGTGGCCTACACTGATGGGGACCTAGAGCGCTTCCTGAGTAGTGCAGCAGCTGTCTCCAAGGAGCACCCCGTGGTCATCTCCAAATTCATTCAAGAAGCAAAGGTGAGTCTCCTCCCTGCCAGCCCCAGAGAAGGCTGCATTCTTGCTGAGTCATGGGCACAGTGGGCTCGGAGAGATGGGTTGTATTAGTGCTGTCTCACAAATGGAGCTTCTTGGGGAGGGCAGCAGGAATCGGAAGTGGCCCTGGCCTACATCCCACTGCCTGTGTCTGCCCCCAGGAGATCGATGTGGACGCTGTGGCCTGCGATGGCATCGTGTCGGCCATCGCCATCTCTGAGCATGTGGAGAATGCAGGCGTGCATTCAGGGGATGCTACGTTAGTGACCCCCCCACAAGACATCACCCCCAAAACTCTGGAGCGGATCAAAGCCATTGTGCATGCTGTGGGCCAGGAGCTCCAGGTCACTGGGCCCTTCAATCTGCAGCTCATTGCCAAGGTAATAAGTCAACAGGAAGGGACCAGAGCCTACAGCTCCTCCGTGTTCTCTGCCTGCTCCACTGCTGGGGGGCTGTACACTGCCTTACCCTCATCCATATAGGCAGCAGAGCTAGGGAAGGGGTCATTTCTAGAGTCCACAGCGCTGTCAGGGCTGGTGACCGTCACCCAGTTGATCACTCAGACTCAAGAATGCGGGTGAGAACTAAGGTTCGTAGAGCAGTGTCTGTGCACCTGGGCTGCATGGGGCCTGATCTGATGTTCTTTCCCCAAGGATGACCAGCTGAAAGTCATTGAATGCAATGTGCGCGTCTCTCGCTCCTTCCCCTTCGTGTCCAAAACACTAGGTGTTGACCTAGTGGCACTGGCCACGAGGATCATCATGGGAGAGAAGGTAGAACCCGTGGGGCTCATGACTGGCTCTGGAGTCGTGGGAGTAAAGGTAAGGGGAACACGGGCCCTTGAGACTTGTGTACAAAGCCCCTCCTTGTTACAAAGAACTTAGGTTAAAAACTAGATGGTTCTGCAAACTGTGGAACACCTGGCTGCTTTGATTAATTTATTTCTATTTTTGGTGGTACTGGAGACTTGAACCCAGGGCCTCAGGCATGCGAGACAAGTGCTCTGCCGCCCAGCCCAGGGGGAGTGCTCAATGAGCAGATAAACCCTCACCCACGCAAGGCATCGATGCCCAACCATGGGATAATAAGATGGTCATCATCCCTTAAGAGCTTACCCTGTAGGAGGCAAAAGAAGTTTGGTCCAGAAATAGCCTGTTATGGAACAGTCTGTGATACACCTACATAACCAAGTTATAAACCAAATGTACGAGGAGTTTAGAGACGGGCGATGCTGTTTCCAAAAGGGTGCTCTGGGAAAGCTTGGGAGAAGGGGTGGTATTGGAACTGAGTCTCAAGAATGGTTGGATTCACAGAGCTCCTTGGAGCTATCTGTGTTGGGGCCAGGAAACAGCCAGGGTGCAGGCAGTGTGGGAGCAGCTGTGCCGGGGTGATGGGGACAGGGCCCCTTTGTTGCCTCCTCTACCAACACTTTGGTCCTGTGGCTCCCCCAGGTGCCTCAGTTCTCCTTCTCGCGCTTGGCTGGTGCTGACGTGGTGCTGGGCGTAGAGATGACCAGCACTGGAGAGGTGGCTGGCTTTGGAGAGAGCCGTTGTGAGGCCTACCTCAAAGCCATGCTCAGCACTGGGTTTAAGATCCCAAAGAAGAACATCCTTCTGACCATTGGCAGCTACAAGGTACCAAGGCCGCGGGGGGGGGGGGGGGGGGGGGGGGGGGGGGGCGGGAAGTCACACGGTTTCAGCTTCCTAGGCCAGGACTCACTTGTCTCCCTCTGCCTGCCCGGTTCCAGAACAAAAGTGAGTTGCTCCCAACTGTGCGGCTGCTGGAGAGCCTGGGCTACAGCCTCTATGCCAGTCTGGGTACGGCTGACTTCTACACTGAGCACGGGGTCAAGGTACGTGGTGGCCTCCCACCATCCCCCTCTGGCCCCAAAGGAGGCTCTACTTTTCCCCTTCCCCAGTGTAGACCAAGTAGGGTATGTAAGAAAGCAAAAAAGTTTCTCGAAGGCTCTCCTGCACTGTTGACATGTTGATGGTCTTGTGTTTTTACTTCCCAAGTCTTGTGCGTGCGTACATGCGTGTGAGCTCATACTTCTTGCACACAGGAGAAATTCTTTTGCTGTTGAGAACTGTACCTTGCTGATAGCAAATAGAGGCAGCACCTCGCCCCCAGCCTGTGAGGGACCAGAGCCTTTCAGATAAGCCTCCCTGGCGCTTGCGGGAGTGAGGCTGGCCTTGACTCCCATTTGGGCTGGCAGGTAACTGCTGTGGACTGGCACTTTGAAGAGGCGGTGGATGGCGAGTGCCCACCCCAGCGGAGCATCTTGGATCAGCTGGCTGAGAATCACTTTGAACTAGTGATCAACCTGTCGATGCGCGGGGCTGGGGGTCGCCGTCTTTCCTCCTTTGTCACCAAGGGCTACCGTACCCGGCGCCTGGCTGCTGACTTCTCTGTCCCTCTCATCATCGACATCAAGTGCACCAAACTCTTTGTGGAGGTGACATGATCCCGCGTGCTGGCCGCTGCTGTGATGGGGGAGGGGGACGTGGTCTGGGGTTGGGAGGTGGCCGTGTGGAAAGGCTGTGCGGGTGCAGCTTTGTGGGTCCAAAGGCAGTGAGGTGGGGTGGAGAGAACTCACTTCTACCTCACCTCCCAAGGCCACCCTTCCTTTAAGCCTGTCCTGACTGCCCTCCCCTTGCAGGCCCTAGGTCAGATTGGCCCCGCCCCTCCTCTGAAAGTCCATGTTGACTGCATGACCTCCCAGAAGCTGGTGCGATTACCTGGTGAGTATGTCTCTCGGGATACTGATGGCAGCTCCTAGAGGCTCTGTTCTGAGCTCCCTCCGTCCATGGTGCTCCTGACTGAGGGGCTTGCATCAGCAGCTGTGAATTCTCTCCCACTCCGACTCTGACCTTGCCCCTCACATTCCCCAGGATTGATCGACGTCCATGTGCACCTTCGGGAACCAGGTGGGACACACAAAGAGGACTTTGCCTCAGGCACAGCCGCTGCCTTGGCTGGTGGTGTCACCATGGTTTGTGCCATGCCTAACACCCGGCCCCCCATCATTGATGCCCCTGCTCTGGCCCTGGCCCAGAAGGTAAGCCACTATCTGTCCTTCCTATGATCCCGGCCACTGGCACCTTACTGATGTGTGGACATGGATATCAGCAAACCTTATCTCGTGTGTATCTTCTCTAGCTGGCAGAGGCTGGTGCCCGCTGTGACTTTGCCCTATTCCTTGGGGCTTCATCTGAAAATGCAGGGACTCTGGGTGCCGTGGCTGGGTCTGCAGCGGGGCTAAAGCTGTACCTCAATGAGACCTTCTCCGAGCTACGGCTGGACAGCGTGGCCCAGTGGATGGAGGTAGGAAATATATCACCACAGGTTGTCTCCTGGCTTGATTGTCTGCGTGGGCTGTCAGCAGAGGGGGTTCAGGTTCTTCTGGGGCACAGGGAATCAAAAGCTCATCAGTGTCTCAGTGTCTCTCATCAATTCTTTCTGCCCAGCATTTTGAGACCTGGCCTTCCCACCTCCCCATTGTGGCCCATGCCGAGCGGCAGAGCGTTGCTGCGGTCCTCATGGTGGCTCAGCTGACCCAGCGCCCAGTGCACATATGTCACGTGGCTCGGAAGGAAGAGGTGAGTGTGGCAAAGGTCACCAGAAGGGAGTTGAGGAGGCCAAGCCGGTACCCTTGTCACATTTGGCCCTCAGTGCTCTCAGGGGGAATGCCAGGAGTAAACTCTGTGGGGCGGAGCACGTTGGCTCTCAGAGGGAATGCCAGGCGTAGACTCTGTAGGGCGGAGCATGTTGGGGGCCCCTGTGGATCGCCCTGCTTTCTCTCTAGATCCTGCTGATTAAAACTGCGAAGGCCCAGGGGCTGCCAGTGACCTGTGAGGTTGCACCCCACCATCTCTTCCTAAACCGGGAAGACTTGGAGCGCCTGGGACCTGGGAAGGGAGAGGTCCGGCCAGAGCTTGGTTCCCGAGAAGACATGGAAGCTCTGTGGGAGAACATGGCTGTCATCGACTGCTTTGCCTCAGACCATGGTGAGTTCAGGGACTCGGTAATAGGTAGTTGACAAGTGCTGGTTGCAGGGGTGAAGATGAGAGGCTATGTGTGCGGGGGCCAAGCCCCAGAGGGGCCACAGAGAAAAGCATGACCCACCGGGGTTGGGAGTGAAGACGGTGACTGGAATGAGGTGTCCGGACCTGCCCCCCAGAGTGATAGCTGCTGTCTTTCAGCTCCCCATACCTTGGAGGAGAAGTGTGGGCCCAAGCCTCCGCCTGGCTTCCCAGGACTGGAGACCATGTTGCCACTCCTGCTGACAGCTGTCAGCGAGGGCCGCCTCAGTCTGGATGACCTGTTACAGCGACTGCACCACAACCCGCGGCGGATCTTCCACCTGCCCCTTCAGGAGGACACCTATGTAGAGGTGTGGGGACAGAGACCCGACGTGGGGAGAGTGCCGCCCTCAGAGCTGTGCTCTGGTGACCTTACCCTTGTGTGACCCTTGACCCTTTGGGCAGGTGGATCTGGAGCACGAGTGGACAATCCCCAGCCACATGCCCTTCTCCAAGGCCCACTGGACCCCATTTGAAGGGCAGAAGGTGAAGGGTACCATCCGCCGTGTGGTCTTGCGAGGGGAGGTTGCTTATATCGACGGACAGGTACGTGTGGCCCCGGTTGGTCTCGGTGGTGACGTCTTGGCAGGAGTCTCACTTTACCCTGCCCAGTACAGACCGACTGCCGTGTCCTAGGTGACATTTGCTTCTCTAAGAGCCCCTGTGTGTTCTCCCTCACCCCCTTGCCTTCTGTGTGCAGGTGTTGGTACCCCCAGGCTATGGACAAGATGTTCGGAAGTGGCCTCAGGGAGCTGTTCCCCAGCCTCCTCCTTCGGCTCCTGCCACTGCAGAAATAACCACGGTAACCACTCTGCCCCGGGCTGGATCTGGCCATCAGCCCGAAGGGCGTGCCCTCGGGCTGGGCCAGCAGCAGTTTCACTGGCCGAGAGTGCCACACTTGACAGACTACCTGATCCCTGGCTGCTGCAGAGTGGACCTGGCTTTGAGTTTAGGAAGCCAGCTCTGAGAATCACAAGTTACTGTGTCTGCCCAGGCCTTGTTGCTAGATTGGCACATACCTCAAACAGGCCAATTGTGTCTACCAACCGTTGGCAGCATGTTGGGAGACTGTAGCAGGACAGAGGTGCCGTGGGGTGGGCTCTGCACTGGGGACCCTGGCTTTTCCTAAGGGACTGTATGTGGGCCAGTGCCGGTCAGTCACTTCAACATGCTGAGCCATCTCCATTTCAGACCCCCGAGAGACCACGCCGAGTCATGCCAGGCCTTCCTGATGGCCGCTTCCACTTGCCACCCCGAATCCACCGAGCCTCTGACCCAGGTTTGCCAGGTAAGATGGGTTCCGTGGCATGGGACGCAGGCTCATTCCTACTAACCTGTGTGGGGATGGATACTGTTCCTCCCAGCATCCATAATGGGCCAGGGTTGGGACTCAACTGCCCAGGAACTGATTCAGGCTCTTCCTCTCGGGGCTCCTTTGTCCCTTACCGGCCTCACTCTCCTTCCCTTGCTCCTAGTCTGTGCCACTGCATCCTTCTCTGACTAAAGTAATTTCTACAGCATGAAGCAAGCATCCCATAGCATTTTCTCACAGGCCTTTTTTCGTTGTGGGCAGCTATGTACCTCCGCCCTGGAGCTGGGATCTCATGGGGCAGCCGAGCATGGGGTAAATCCCGCTTGCTGGTTGGTGTGAACTTGGCCATTCCTCTGCCTCAGATCCCTGATGCCAGCTGGGAAGGCCCTGGGAGGGCACCATTGGCCCATGCAGCACATCCCTCAGGGAGTCCCGGGTCCCTCCCGTAACTGCTGCATCCTTCCTGCTCCCCCTAACCTGCTGTAGCACCTGTGGTTTGAGGTGGCTTTAACACAAGCACCGGGAACAGAGGTCCTTGTGACTTGGGCCCACCACAGCACAGCCACCAGGTGACCTCTGTCCGATTGCCCTTTGCAGCTGAGGAACCCAAAGAAAAGCCATCCAGGAAGATAGTGGAGCCAGGTGAGCCCAGCCTGATGCATATTCACCCAGGGGCCTCTGTAGTCTGGTCCAAGTATGGTGGCCTTCTGACCATTGTCTCTGTACTGCCCCTCACTGCAGAGCTGATGGGAACCCCTGATGGCCCCTGCTACCCTGCACCACCAGTACCCAGACAAGCATCACCTCAGAACCTGGGGGCTTCTGGCCTGCTGCACCCCCAGACGTCACCTCTGCTACACTCCTTAGTGGGCCAACACATCCTGTCTGTCAAGCAGTTCACTAAGGATCAGGTGCCTGGGGGAGAAAGGGCAGGGACACCCAGAGTTTGAGGATTTGGTGGCAGGACCCATGGGGCTGACTCACGGTCTTTCATAGATGTCCCATCTGTTCAATGTGGCGCACACGCTACGGATGATGGTGCAGAAAGAGCGGAGCCTCGACATCCTAAAGGTCAGGAGGGCGGTGTAGTGGGCAGTGGGTCTACCCGGTCCCTTCGTGAATACATCAGACTGTGCTGTCGCCTCTGCTTGGAAGGTCCCTGCAACCTGGCCCTGTCCTCTTGGCTGATTTCCAGCCGTGATGTTTTCTCTTCGGGATGGCTACACACAGGGGTGGCTTTAGTTTCCAGTCATGCTATTGTGGAAATGTCAAGTTGTGACAGGTCGAGGGGAGGGTCTCAGTGCCCTCTGGTGTAAGAGGAGGGTGAGTGCTGCCCTGTGCACATTCCTGAGGCACACATACACAAAACACCCTTCCACTTCGTCCTGTCCCCAGGGGAAGGTCATGGCCTCCATGTTCTACGAGGTGAGCACCCGCACCAGCAGCTCCTTTGCAGCAGCCATGGCCCGGCTTGGGGGTGCTGTTCTCAGCTTCTCAGAAGCCACGTCCTCCGTCCAGAAGGGCGAGTCCCTCGCAGACTCGGTGCAGACTATGAGTTGCTATGCCGACGTCGTTGTGCTCCGGCACCCTCAGCCTGGGGCTGTGGAGGTGAGGTGGGGTGGCTAAGGCTGGACCAAGGAACATCGTGTCCCTTCCTGCCCACATGTCCTGTGCCCACAAGTCTAAGGTTGGGTTGGACGGGTGAAGGGACCTAGGAAATGGAGAAGGCGGGATTCTCCACATGGCTCCTGTCTTCCCAGCTGGCGGCCAAGCACTGCCGCAGACCAGTGATCAATGCTGGGGATGGGGTTGGAGAGCACCCTACTCAGGCCCTGCTAGACATCTTCACCATCCGAGAAGAGCTGGGGACTGTCAACGGCATGACGGTGAGGGCGCTGGGAGTTCTGGGGGGCGGGGGAGGCAGTCCAGGAGTGGTGTCCCTAGTCCTGAGGGCCAAGATTTTGAGCTGACGGGATGGGTGCCTGCTGTGAGTCTGTCTGGTGACTTCTGCCTCCTTTAGATCACCATGGTAGGTGACCTGAAGCATGGACGTACAGTGCACTCCCTGGCCTGCCTGCTCACCCAGTACCGTGTGAGCCTACGCTATGTGGCACCTCCCAGCCTGCGCATGCCAGCCAGCGTCCGGGACTTTGTGGCTTCCCGGGGCACCAAACAGGTGAGCTCCTGGTGGCTTATCACATCCTGGGGGCTGAGGGGAGGGTGGTGAGAACTCAGTACTGACTCATGGGCTCCCTCTCCAGGAGGAGTTTGAGAGCATCGAGGAGGCCCTGCCTGACACCGACGTGCTGTACATGACTCGCATCCAGAAAGAACGATTTGGCTCTGCCCAAGAATACGAAGCTGTGAGCATAAGGCTTATGTCAGAGGCCCGGGGCTGGGCTGTAGAGCATCCATAGAAGAGGGCGGGAAGGCTGGGCATGCGCCGGAGCTGCACCACTAGGTTCCAGACCCCTCGGTTGCCCCAGCTGTGGCCGCCTCTGTCCTGAACCTAATGGGGACCCTGCCTACCTTGCAGTGCTTTGGTCAGTTCATCCTCACTCCCCACATCATGACCCGAGCCAAGAAAAAGATGGTGGTGATGCACCCGATGCCGCGTGTCAATGAGATAAGGTGATATGGCCCTGCTGTGCAGGAGCCCTCGCGTGCCCACCGGGACAGGCTCTCTGGGAGCTGGGTGGTAACGCTCCCCTTCTCTTGCAGCGTGGAGGTGGACTCGGACCCCCGTGCGGCCTACTTCCGCCAAGCTGAGAACGGCATGTACATCCGCATGGCTCTGCTGGCCACTGTGCTCGGCCGTTTCTAGGGCCAGGCCTCCTCCGTTGTCTCTTCAGGCCCAGCTGCTGGGCAAGGAATCCCAATGCCCCCTACGGGGGTAGCACACTTAGCAGATGTCCAGGGGCATCCAGACAGCCCGAGCATATAAATGTACAGACCGAGACCACACTTTAGGCCCCAGACTAGAATATTCTCTGGCTTCCTGGGGTGTAGTCTTTAATACTGGGAGCCCCTCTGCCTCATCTCCGTTCTTACTCAAATCTGTACAGTTACTTTTCTACTGACTATAATAAATAGCCAAACAGTCCCTGGTTCCTCATGAGCGCCGTGGGCCGGCAGAGGAAGTCTGTGGTGGGATGAGAGACCCCCACTGGGCTCTGGGGCTTGGGCTGACACGTGGTGCTCAAGTTATGTGTTTGCTGGACATCAAAGCTCCCCTAGAGACTCTGGCTTGTGTCCAGCCTACTTGGTGTTAAGTCGCAATCCAAGCCCTCTGAGCAGTGGGGCTTGGCCTTCTAGGAGAACACCCAGGTCCTGGAGAAGGGAGGCTGTGCACTGGGCTGTAGCTGCCGAGATCCACTGTCCTCCAGACACTGACTCCTTCCTGACTAGCCCTGGCCTTCAGTGGCCTGGGTTGCCGTCATACCCCAGAACCTCACCCTGGGGTTCTCCAGTTGTCATCAGTATAGGGAACCCCTCTTACTATCTCTGGGGACCACTGCCTAATGCCATGGAGAGCTGAGCAGCCTTTGGCGTGGGGCCCTGGGTAGGTGCTAAGGGGGAGTAGCTCTTGTGGCTGCAGGTGAAGGCTGTGAGCTGCCGTTCTGGTCCATGAACTTGAACAACAGACTTGACTTGGCACGCCCTGGGCATAAAGCTCCATGTTCCCTGGGAGCATAGAAGATAATCAACTCACTCCACTTATTTGTTTTCTGTGTTTTGAAACAAAGCCAGGCATGTTTGGAATTGCTTGATAGCCCCAGCTGCCCTCGCTCCCAAGTCTGGGGTTGGAAGCCTGTACCATCACATCTGGCCTTCCTTTGATTTCCAGTTTTAGGTTAATAGAAAGACATGCCATGGTTTCTATAGATTGACCTTCCACACATCAGCTCCAGTGGTCCAGACTACCCGGTCTCCACTCAGCGGTGCACTTTGCAGCAAGGGGAAGGAATCGCCTTTTTAAAGGTGGCACCAAAACTTGATGCCCATTTCCCTTCAGTCTTTCAGCCTTTCCGCCTTTCTCAGCTGTGCAGACTGGCTTGGAGAAGTTGGCGGGTAGCTTGTGAGACTGCTCACAGCCTGCTTGGTTTCAAATGCGTCTTTCTATTAGGAACTCGTCATTTCTGGCTTTTAGGCCACATATATCACATAGCTGGAACCAGTTTGCAGAGATCGAGACTCACAAAGGCTTGGTGGGCAGGCCTGGAAGTGGGTGAAAATCTCACATACACCACAACCTGGCAGAGCAATGAAAATGGCCTGCCTGACATGCAGCGCGAGCCAGGCTTGGCAAAGGGTTCCTGCCTAGTGGGTAAAGTTGAGAGACCACAGCAGGCTGTGAGATTTGTATTTCAGTTCTGAAGAAACAGGGTCATAGCCTGGGTGCTATCTGAGGAGCAGCTGGGGTGAGGGGGCTGAAACAGCCGGGCCTGCTAATAGGCGAGTCCCTTCCAGTCTTGAAAACCCAGCCCCCTCAGCTATCACTCCTCGAACTGGGGGTGGGCTGGATGGGCTGATGTACGGAATTCCTTTCCAGTACTTCTCTGCTGAGATTGCAAGTGTAAGCCTGGAGACCATTACCCGCCGCAGAGGCTCGCAGAACTTGGAGCCGTCCCTGTGTGGAGGCTGCACTTGCTGCCAAGTGGCATGCACGATCTCCTCAGTTGCTAAGTGGTGGGAGGTGTTCCTGCCCTGCTTGCTTTGGCTCTCCTAATCATAACACAGCTCTAAATTGAATAAACTTCACTACAACCAGAAGTGAGGTCTTATACTGGGAAATAAAATGAAAGTAGCTATTAGCAAAGAAAACATTTCAATAAAGTCCGCCATGTCTGACTGAGCCTTTCTCCACCCGGTGAGAAACCACCTTGAGTGTGCCGTGTGATTCTCATTGACTGCCAGAACTCAATTTCCTGGCCTCAATACCCAAGACGTTTGACCTATTTTTTCCGGTAATGGCTCTCGTGTGTCAGGAGCAGACCTACGCACTTTGCAGCTGCTAGCATTTCTCCAGGTATTTTGGATGAATCCTTCAAATCTATTCCTCCACCTGTCATTTACCTCCAACTCTTTATCCGGAAAATGTCCTGAAAGTCAGCAGCCCTGTGGAGCTCTGCATCCAACCCCCAGCCAGCCATGAGGCATGTCAGAGCCCGAGCTGTGAAGGGCAGAGTTTGAAGTTCCCTGTGTCGAACTGGCAGGAGTCTGACCCTGTAGTACTGTCCCAGAGATAGCTGAGCTTTGTGGGGCAGGCTGGTGGCAGCACCGGAGGGGATGGAGAAGCGCTGTCCCACTGGCAGGTGGGATCAGGAGCTTGCAGCAAGCTTAGATGGTAAGCTGAGATGGTGGTACGGGCTGGTCTGTTAGCGGAAGAGGCTGAGGCAGAAGGATCATGAGTTCAAGGACACTTTTGGTTCCACCTAAAGTAGCCATCTATAAATGGTAGCACCTTTTTTTAAATATTTATTTATTATGTATACAATGTTCTGTCTCTGTGTATGCCTGAAGGCCAGAAAAAGGCATCAGACCTCATTACAGATGGTTGTGAGCTACCATGTGGTTGCTGGGAATTGAACTCAGAACCTTTGGAAGAGCAGGCAATGCTCTTAACCACTGAGCCGTCTCTCCAGCCCCTAATGGTCCCACCTTTAATCCCAGCCCTCCGGGAGACAAGCGATGGATCTCTGTGAGTCTGAGGTCAGTCTGGTCTACATGAGGAGCTCCAGGACAGCCAGGGCTACACAGTGAGACCCTGTCTCCCTGGCTGGCAGGGACCTTGAAACGCCATAGAATTGTGGCTATAAACATGGCTACAGCCTGTATCTTTGCCATGAGGCTGGAAAGCTAAGGAATGGACTGGATCTACCTGGCAAAGCCACGGCTTTCATCCTACTCATATTGCTCAGTAATTTAAAGGCTCGTGTGGTCAGAAAAAGAGAGATATACAGTAAAGAGATTCAAAGACAAAGAAAATTTTAAATGATTTACAGTGTGTTGAAAATAATATGCAGACTAAAAGTTAAAATTCTTAAAGTAAAAAAGTAAGAAAAAGAGAAGTTGTGTGTGGTAGTACACGCCTTTAATCCCTACACTTGGGAGGCAGAGGGAGATTGACCTCTGTGACTTCAAGGTGTGGTAGCACACACCTTTAATCCCAGTGCCTAGAAGGCAGAGACAAACAGATCTCTGTGAGTTCAAGGTGTGGTAGCAAACACCTTTAATCCCAATGCCTGGGAGGCAGAGACAGGCGGATCTCTGAGAGTTCAAGGACAGCCTGGTCTACAGAGTTATTCCAGGACAGAGATACAGAGAATATAAAATGAAAGTAAAAATAAACTTAATAGAGGTTAAAATAAAGCTCACAAAGATGGAAAATACACAGAGAATCTTGATACTGTATGCTATTATGCTCTCTTTGAATTGTTTGAATGCTGAGGAAGGAGCAACAGATGCTAAAAGATATTTGTTTATAAATGCTGCTGAACTAATCCAACGTAGAGATTTTGATGCCTTGACTTTGAAATTTGGATCTAAGGACATGATACTTTGGAAAGGAGTTTCTTATTTTGTTTTCACAGAGGATGAGACCCTGTTCATTTCTTCTATTCCGATATGGTATGATGGACCACGCCCTCCTGAACGGTTGCTGTGAATACCTTCAGAAAATTGCTTCGCTCAACTGCCAACTGAGATGAAACTAGCACACAGGTTATACCATGAAAGACCTAATTAACGACGCCCCCATTCAGCAGGAAGCAGTTTGGAGAGAAAAAACTGCGCCCATGTTCCCAAATATTGTTTATAAATGTTCTTTTACATTTAAAGGGGGAGATGATATAGGTATGAATAATTTACATTGATATGGATTTTGCTTTAGTGATTTAAATTTAAGGTTAATTTTGTAATGTATATAGGTTGTTAATGAATAATCATTAATAATAGTTAAGTTTGTAGTCATGTTAGTTAAGATTTTCTAGATGTGCATAGATATATTTTAGATAGGCATTCTTCATATTTTTCAAAGATTATAGAATATGGCATTTTAAATGTTTTAATAACTTAGGACTTTTCATGACAATGAGACACTCTGCTCCTGGCAGCACCAATCTACTTCAAGAGGAAGATGGGCATCGAAGAGGATCCTTATGGAGTTTGATAGCCATTTGGGCAAGAAACTGCTCTTGCCTGGACTATTGCATAAACTGGACACAGAGAACCCGCAGAGAGAGGACTGCTGAACTTGCCTAAAGGTGAGATGATCTTTCGGGGTTCCTGATTCATGAAAGAGTCTGCAAGACATTCTTCAGGACAAGCAGATAGTGACTGCCTTTGAAATTTCCTGCTTTGTGGAAATGTCTGCTGGAAACTATGGGCCTGTAGGCCGAAGATGGATGCCCCAACGGTACAGAGGAACTTTGGGTGACTGTCCAGGCAGCGAGATGTCTCTGTCATTTCTAGAGCTTTGGATTTCTTGTTTGCTTAGGTAATATTGTATCTTTCTGGACTCTTTGATGGAGTTAAGAATAGTTAGCTATAGTTATAGTTTTCCTTAGTTATGATATAGATTATTGTAATTTTTACTTGATAACTGTTTTGTCATGTGTAATTTTGCTATGTTAAGTTAAAGCCTTCTTTTTTTTTGTTTAAACAGAAAAAGGGGAAATGATGGGGGAAGGTAATTGGTTAATTATAATAAACCAACTGCTTGGCCTCATAATTTAGAACATAGGTGGGTGGAATAAACAGAATAGAATGCTGGGCGGAAGAGGAAGTGAGGTCAGACTCTGCTCTGCTTCCAGATGGACCGAACAGCTCTGCTCTCTGGAGCAGAGACACCATGATGGACGGAGGCTAGAATCTTCCCGGTAAGCGCACCTTGGGGTGCTTACACACATTATTAGAAATGGGCTAGTCCAGGTGCGAGAATTAGCTGTAAGGGTTAGAGTTCATGGGCCAAGCAGTTCTTAAATGAATACAGTTTGTGTGTTGTTATTTCGGGCATAAGCTAGCCAAGCGGCCGGGGTGTTGGGGACGCAGCCCCGCCACTCCTTATTTCAACATGTGGGCATTTTGTACTTACATGCACAGATGTATGTGTGTAATTTAAAATAAAATATTTGGATCTGGAGAGAATTCTTGAGTGTTTGGTGGTTACGAGTACACATTCCTCTTCCAGAGGACCAGCACTGGATTCCCAGCATCCAAATAAGTCATCTCACAACTGCCTGTAACTCTAGTTCCAGGGGATTGTCCAGGGTCACCCACACATGTGATATACATTCAGACACACACACACATACATATGATTTTTTTAAAAATTTAAGAAATGGCATGGATGGGGCTGGGAAGATAACTGAGACAGAAAAGTGCTTGTCCTGCAAACATGAGGACCCAAGTTCAATCCCCAGAACACATGTTTTTTTTTTTGTTTTTTTTTTTTTTTTTTTTGAGCCAGGGTCTCACTGTGTAGCTCTGACTGTCCTGGAATTCACTCTGTAGACCAGGCTGGCCTCAAACTCACAGAAATCTGTCTGCCTCTGCCTCCCAAGTGCTGGGATTAAAGGCCTGCACCATCACCGCCCAGCTAAAGTCTGAATCTTAAATTGTGGGAAAAGAACTGAGAAGAAAGCCTTGCACGACGTGGCACCAGTGTGGCTGGATGGGAGGTGGCATCAGATCCTGGTCTAGGCCAGAAGTGAGGGCTGACCTATTGCCAGTTGGTGTTTTATGGTGGGAAGGTGGGTACAGAGCCTCACCTAGTTACATCAACTGCAGAAAGACCAAGATAAAAGAAGTACAGGAACTGCAACCTCAGATTGCCTAGGGATGGCTGAGAGAACGACAGGAAAACCCAAAGAGACTGATTAGTCACTAGACCGGTGTCAAGGGGAAGCAGGGTTCAGAATAGGCTTAAGGAAAGGAATGTTACCCACCAAGGAGGGGCCTCCCAGAGAGTGGGGTGGTTGGGGTGTGGTCAGCAAGTAACAAAGTGGCTTATTGGCCCAGCGGTGGGAGATGGGGACAAAAGGGACACTGATTGGCTGAGTATTGTCCGGACAGCTGGGAATGGGCCAATGGCTCCCATCCATTCCTTCACCTGCAGTCCCCGAGCTGTGTGCTAGGAGCCAGACTGGGAGCTTCCTTCCGGGACTCAGCCACCCAGGGCAGCCTCCCCACCAGCACCTCCCAGAAGTCTTGAGTGGTCCAGGAAGTAGGTGGAGGGAGAGGAAGCAGGGCGATCTTCAGGCACTGCAGGGTCACGGGAAAATGAATTCGCTGCTGTGGGCTCTGAAGTTGCTGGCTTGGGGAAGTTTCACTGTGCTTTTTCCCCTGGGTTTGGTCCCTTTTGCTTCTCCCTGTGTTTGTGGCCACAGTTCTTTTTTAACTTGGCGCCTCATTGTTGGGCTTAAGGAAACAGAACGGGACTGAGTGTTGGGACTGTTTGGGTGAGGTCCCTCGGCGGGAAAGTTCCCAGCCTGGCCGCTGCTTGGCTTCAAGGTGAGGATGAGACTGACCCAGAATGGCACAGGAGCCCTCGGGTGTACCCCAACCCTCCCTCCCCATCACTTCCTCTCCTCTGGTCAACAGGATGCAGTTTATGGGATCTTGGGTGCCCACTGCTGCCTCTGTAGTCTCAGGCTTTGCCCCAGCCAGGCCTGCATGTTGTCAGCACCCCTTTGGAAAATGGTGTTGATGGAGCGGACTTGGGGCTCAGGTCGGAGACAGTAAGGCCTGCCGAACTGGGTGAAGGGAGGCTGAAGAGTTGAGAGTGAAGGGAGAGGTAAGAGGACCTGCCAGGAACAGGAACAGCAGCATTGGGTTTTTCCATCCCACTCCGCCCTGAGATTCCCTTCAAGTCTGGCTGCTCGGCTGCTGTCATAGCACCAGCCGCGCGAGGGCGCTGCTGCCCCGACTGTCTGGCTCCTGGGTGACAGCTAGCCATGCCCCCTTCAGACTGGTCTGTAGTGAAGCTCGGGAGAGCGGCTGGGGGTGGATAAGGGCTTTATGAGCGGACCATCCATCCTGTGCTTCCTCTTGAGCCTGACAGACCATCCCGCCCTGCAGAGCCTTAGCCTGTGGCTCTCATACGCGGTACACTCAGGCTTTTGACTTCTCATTGAGAAGGGCGGGAACTCTTTCTGCACTGGTGTTTCAGGCCCGACCTGTGAAACACAAGCCTCTTAGGTCCCCCAGCCTCAGCCTCCCTTAGTCTCCAGCCTTTCTTTTGAAGACTTCAGCCGTACTTTCACAAGACAAGCCCAGCCCCCAGCCTGTCCCGTCATCCTTGCTAGGCTTCCATTCTTCCGGCCCCTCTCTGGCTGGCAGCCCCCCCCCCCCCACTTCCCCAGTCATTCAGCTGCCTAGGGATGCCAGGATCCTGATAGACAGACGGGTCCTCCTCTCGCCTGTGTTCTCGCTAGCTAGCCTCTCCCAATCACTCCTATTTTAGCTCCCTCGCCTCACTGCCATTGTGTATTTTATCAGCAGAGACCTGTACCTGGGGGGAAGGGACTTCTAGATAAGCAAGTGGGCTGGGGATAATAGGAAGGGGCAATGGCTGCTCTGCAGATAAGGGTTTCCTGGGCTCCCTTGGGATCGAGTGCCAATGGATGGTGGGGAATGAATGCCCTGGGTTTTGTTGTTGTTGTTTTGGGGTTTTATTTATTTGTTTTTTAAGACAGGATTCCTCTGTGCAGCCCTGGCTATCCTGGAATTCACTCTGTAGACTAAGCTGGCCTCGATCTGCCTGCTTCTGCCTCCTGAGTGCTGGGATTAAAGGTGTGCGCCACCACCACCCCCCGGCTGAGAATGCTCTGGAAACTGGCTTCTTGGAGTCTCTATCCATGACAGTTGGTGACTGAAGGAGAATAGAGAGGCAGAGGAAATAGGTTCCTGGCTCCAGGCAGTCAAAACTAAGTTTAAATCTTAGCTCTGAAAGCCACCGAGTTGTGTGACCAGCTCAGACTCAGTTTCCCGATCTGTAGCATGCAAATACTGCTACTGACTTTAGTCCTCCTGTCTCTGCCGTCTCTGCCAGGTGCCAGGTCACTTTAATCCTGCTTCCTGGCTTTTACCCCAAAGCTATGAACCTTTTTGTACGTATACCAGGCATGCTTAAACTAGGTGTCCGGGAATCCTTATGTCATCGCTGGGAAAGCTGGAATGCAGGAAGTCACCAGAATTTGCAGGTGACGGCAGAACTGGCCCTAGAGCCCCAGGTCTGCAAGCACCAGGGTAGCAGGTGGGTGGGACAGGAGGCGAGGCTGTGCTCCTGCCCCAGCATTGCCCAGGTCACAGGCAGATGACTCCAGCAAGTCCTTTCAGACCCGTGTGTGGAGTGCCGGCTGCTGGCCAGCCTGGGTATATGGTCTCTTCGCGTCCTGAGCATTTGGCTCCCTCTCTGAATCCCTCTCCCATCTTAGGCGGCAGCAGATTAAAGCTGTCCAGAGGGTGATCATTTCAACCTCTTCCCTAGTCTCCATTCCTCTCCATTTCCCCATCGTCCCCGCCCCCATCCTGTCACTTGGGGCCTGCAATCAATGAGACGGAAAATGAGAAAGTGTCAGGAGCTAGCAAAGCGTGGAGAGCAGCTGGGGTAGCCCCTGCAGCGGGCCTGAGTGGGTGGACCCCAGCCCTTCACCCCAGCTCTGGTCCCAAGCCAGCCACTGCTGCCATCCGCTCAGTGCCCAGTGGGGCCAGGCTCCCAGCTGATGTCAGTGAGGAAGTCTACTGTCAACATGTCCAAAAGCCTCGTCTTGAAAAATGTCATGAAATCCGTATGTTGCTGCAGGAAAATGTGTCCAGGACACAGGTCAAAGCAGCTGACACCATGGCTCCTATAAAGGGGTTATATTTACATTATTATATACATACTGGTATGCACACAAGGGGGGGGGGGGTAGCAGTTACTCCTGGAAGCACAGAAAACACTTCCCCTTTGTTGAGCCCCAATAAAGATATATTGCTTTCATAAGAAAAAAACAACTTTAGGGAAAAGTATTCCATTATGGGGAGAAAGGCTCACAGAAACATGAATGGACCAACGAAAATGACCAGGGACTGGGCTTTGGGCTGAAACTCTATCAACCCAGGGAGGAAGGGAGAAAGGAAGGAAGGGCCAATTAACTCCTGCTACTCCAAAGCATGGGTCTAAAACCAAAGTATATAGAGTTTGCTTTTTTAAGAGCTAGCAGGATTTGGTGGCTCAAGACTATAATCCTAGCACTTGGGAAGCAAAGGCAGGAGGATTAAGAGTTCAAGGTTAGTAACACAAGTTGAGAGCCTCTGTGTGTGTGTGTGTGTGTGTGTGTGCGTGCGCGCGCGCGCGCGCGCACGCGCTGCAGCTCAGATGTTAGAGCTCTTGCCTCACACACAGGAAGGCCTGGTTTAGATCCCTAACATGCCCCTCACAATATCTGAAGTAGCCCATGCTTGCAATCCTAGTACTCTGTTTAAGGTTACCCTTGGCTACACAGTGAGTTCAAGACCAGCCTGGGCTGCATGAGACTGTTTTAAAAAATGGGACAGGTAGTGCACACTTTTAATTCTAGCACTCAAGAGGCAGAGGCAGGTGGATCTCTGAGGTCAAGGCTAGCCTGGTCTATAGAGTGAGTTCTGGGACAGCCACGGCTACACAGAGAAATCCTGTTTTGAAAAAAAAGAAAAGAGAGAGAGAGACAGACAGAGAAGAGAAAGATGTATGAGTCTTTGAAATATATAGTTTTTAAGACTGAAGAGCGAGCGTGGCGATGACGCTGGTGCTTACACACAGCCCACACCTGCACGCAGGGCTCGCTGCCCTTCCCACCCCTGCTGACACAGCACAAGGACCAAGCCCACAGCCTCTTTCCCCACAGTGTTCCAGTTTCCCACTAACAGGAGCGTGGCTTGGCCTGCTGGAGGGTTCCAGTGAGAAGGGCTCTCCAGGATGGCCCCTGCAGCCCTGCTCTGCCCACAAAGGGACTCTTCTTAGTCCAGAGCCTGGGCTGGGAAAGCTTTCAACCTCCGTCTGAATTTACTGGGGACAGAAGGTGACCGACTGTGAAAGGTCAGGAGGGCCGTGGGTGGTCACTCCGGAGTCCACTTCCAAGGAGTCACGAGCACAGAAATGCAGTTAGAGACGAGTTTATTGGTGGGGCTGCATCAGAGTCCCCCCTCTCCCGAGGGGAAAGCTGAGGACACAGCACCAACAGAGGGATGGACAGACAGACCCCTAAATGGACACACAGGTAGAGCAGACTCAACAGAGACCAGCACAGCCACAAAGACACACCGGCCACAGCACCAAAGAACACACACACACGACAGACAAAACCACAGGGCACACAAACCAAAGTGCAGGCATTGGGGCCCCTGCATAGACAAAGCAAGGATCACGTGGGGAGGGGGCCCTATGACCTCCCCAGGCATAGGCACACGAACAGCACACAGACAGGCAGATGCCCCCAGGTACCAGCCAGCCTGCCACAAGGACACATGAATTGCACAGAAAGGGCAAGCATGACTCTCCAGGCCACGTGGAACACGAATGGTGGGGCTTCCACACACCCCACACCCCTAAACTGCTTACAGCAGTTCAATCTGATCCTCCCTCCTCCCTCTTCCCCACATGCACACTTTGGTCTTGACCACCGGGGGCAGGGGCTGGGGCATCTGGCAGGTGGAAAATGGAGAGAGGATGCTCCCTTCTGTGGTGGGGAGGCAGGTGCTGAGAGTCCAGGGCTGAGCCTGGGCCTGGCAGTGGGGTGGGGGTGGGGCTGAGGCTCAGTCTTGGGGCTCCTGGCAGCGTAGACACTGGGCCATCTCAGGCTGGTACCGCTCCACCTGCAGAGTGCAGCTGGAGAACCCAAACCGGGAATAGAGCCGCGACGAGGCCTCAGCCAGGACAGCTTCAGGGTCAGCCGTGGAGTCTGTGGGAGGGCGATAAGAGGCAGCTCAGTCCTTGGGGAGTCGGGCACAGCCAGGGGCTGTGATAAGGAGGGAAGGGGGCCCAAGCACAGCACAGCACAGCCCCAGAGGACTGAATAGGCCTCCTGATCTTCCTTCTGCATCACCGCATTATATGAACGGCGTAAAAATTGTAAAGAAAACGTGAGACTCACTGCAATGGGCCATGCTGACGCATTAAACTGTGCCCCGTTACCGACTGCTTCCTGCCTGTGAGCATCAATACACAGCTGGATAGTTCGGCAGACACACCACCGTCTTTCCAGGGCAAGCCAGATGTTAAGTATTCTGCCCCACTGTCCCTCTCAAGTTACCATCCAACATCCCACAAGTTATGATATTTTTGGCATCCAAATTGCATGCCTCTGATTGCTTCTTGCATCTGGGAGAGACTCAAAAACCCTTTGTCAGCTCATGAATCACTGTATATGTATTTTAATAGTTGAATCATAATGTAGATGTAATTTATATTCCACTTCTTTCTTCCTCAAGCATTATACCACAAACATTTTCCCTAGTTGCCATACAGGCTTCACAACTACCACTTTAAATAGCAATGTGATCCCCTACTGAGGGGAGCTGCCACAGTCACCCAACTACATCCTGAAGCTACTGGTAACGTTTTAAAGGTACCAGGTCCCCATGCTGCTTCAGAGATGGTATTGCAAGTACCCAGGCCTCCTAGTCTCTAGAGTATGTATGTGTATGAGTATGCACACAAATACATGTCAGAGAGACCAAAAGAGATCAAAACAAAACAAAACAAAACAAAAACAAAAACAAAAACAAAAACAGCCAAGGTATTTCAGGGAGGCTGAAGCAGAGGATCTCAGGGATACCCTGGGCTACATAGTGAGATTCAGTCTCAAACAAGCAAACAATGCCTCGATACGCCAAGCTATTGCCACAGGTGGAGAGAGGGGCTGGCTCTGAGACGGCACTGACTGGGTTAGCGTTGACTCACCAATAGCCAGGTGTGCAGAGGCAACATGGTAAGTCAGCGTCAGGGCCCACAGGTGGAGGTCATGCGTTGCTCGGACTCCCGGCACTGACAGTAGTGTGTCCCTTACAGGTTCAAAACCCACACTGCGAGGGGCACCTGCAACCAAGGCCACAGTTGACGGAGACCCCGGGTGGGAGCTGAGGGAGCCCTGGGGCGGGAGCTGAGGGAGCTCCAGGTGGGGGTGTCAGTATTAAATTCACCTTCCATGAGGATGCGCAGAACGTCTCGAAGGGTAGGGGCTGTAGATCCAAGGGCACAGACAGAGAAGAGGAACGTGCTGATGGGGTCAGCCACCTTGTACTGAGGCTGCAGAGAAAGCGATGTCTCTTAGAGGAGGCTCTAGGTTCATCTTGGCAAACAGAACCCAAAGGCATCCCGAGACTCTCACAGAGGGGGAAGGAGACACCCTGGGAAGCTGGAAGCTCAATAAAGACGGCAGAGGGTACCAGGAGAGGGAAGGGAGGCTGAGGCGCCCTCCACAGCGGTACCTTGAAGTAGATGAGGACGGAGGCGGCCAGGACCCCCAGGCTCTGGAGGAGATCTCCCAGCACATGCACAAAGGCAGCCCGGACACTGGTGTTTTCCAGGGGGTATCCGTGCCCCTCCTCCAGCGGTGCATACTCTGTGCCCCTAGATCCATGGCTGTGGGGGGGCCCAGCCTGGTGCAGCACAAAGGCCATTCTGAAGGAGAAGGAGAGAGGTTCAGCCGGATGGCCTGTTCTTCGTCTCCCCGTAGTGCCCACCTCCACCTGTTTCCCATCCCAGAAAGATAACACCACCTAACAGAAAAATTACACTGTCGGGGGGCAAAAGATACTGGACCTAGGGCCAGAGATGTGGATCCAGGTCCTGGCCCTGCCTATTCTATTTAAATAGTCTATTGCCCCCCCCCCCCGCAATATCTTTTACTAGGAGGGAAACCAATGCTCACGGATTGATAGACTCAAATGAGATCATATTGATAAAGCAGGGCTAGTATCCAGTAAGCCCTCAACAAATACCTCCTGGCTGAGTATCTCTTTCCCACTCCTTTTCACCTAAAGAAGACAATGAAGCTGTGTGTGTGTGTGTTGCCATCCTGGAAGAAGACCCTCTCTCTCACCCTGGACCCCACCCGGCGCCCACCACACCGGGACATACAGCATGTTGGCACAGACAGCAATGCTGGCGGTCAGCAGCATGGCACCCCCCTCGATGTGGTAGTCACTGTGCAGCAGGCGGATGAAGGCCAGGTACAGCAGGACGCCAGTGACCATCCAGAGGGAGACCACAGAGGCCAAAGCCCCCAGAGTCTCTGCAGGGGAAGACAAGCTGTCAGGTCAGGGCCCTAAGGCCCGGCAGGACTGGCGGGGAGGCTGGGCACCGACTCATGCACGGCTTTACCTGAGCGGTGCCAGCCAAAGGTCATGGTTCGGGTGGCTGGCCGAGTGGAGAGCCAGAGGGAGAAGAGGCTGCCCATCATGCTGCCTACGTCTGCCAGCAGGTGAGCGGCATCGGTCATAATAGCCAAGCTGTGTGCCAAATACCCACCTGCAAAGGGAGGCAGAGCTGGAATTCCAGGAGATATGCAGCATGTGTACACATAAATGGGATAGAAAGGGGGCACCAAAAGAGACCAGGCTTTTTCGGGTGATAAAATTACAAGTATTTTTTTATTTTATTTTTTTGTTTTGTTTTTCGAGGCAGGGTTTCTTTCTGTAGCCCTGGCTGTCCTGGAACTCACAGAGATGTGCCTGCCTCTGCCTCCCAAGTGCTGGGATTAATGGAGTGGTCATGTGCCACCACCACCCAATCTATTGGAGGTATTTTTCTAGTCTTTCCATAATAATAGATTTGATTTTCATAAAAAGAGAATAGGGTTCTTAAAATGCCAGTTCAGTCCAGCCCCCAAGCCCCTGCTGGTTCACCTTGGTGCCTTGCCTCCCCCATCCTTCCCAGCCCTTGTCTTTCCGTTTCTCCATCCAGGAAACCTAGGCTTCTTGGTGGAGAGTGGCCTAGGAAGTACAGAAAATGGGACTGGGGGTGTCCCCAACTTACCAACCACCTCCCCAGCCATGAAGATGGTGCACACAGCACAGGCTGCACACAGCTGCCTCCGGGCCTGCAGCCTCTCAGGTGAGAGGCCTGACTGGGGCATGGGGTCCTTATGGCAATGGTGGAAGGCCATCCCCTCAAGCTTGGGCTCCTCGGGGAGGGGCTCTGAGGGCTCTGTGAAGAGACTGAGGCAGGCGACATGGTCACCCTTGAGCCTGACCACAGGACTGGCCTGGTCACTCACAGGCTGAGCAAATGGGCCGTCTCTGTCCCTCTGCTAGACCCAATCGCGCCTGAGTCTTTCCGGGCATGTGGGGGCTCACAGGAACACTCAACCCAGGCTCTTCCTCCTTCCAAACACAGGGCCATAGAATCCCATATCTGAAAGTAAAGTCTAATTTTTTTGTGTGTTTGTTTGGTTTAGGTTTTTCAAGCCAGTGTTTCCAAGTAGCTAAGGAGCCTGTCCTGGAACTTGCTCTGTAAACCAAGCTGGCCTTAAACTCACAGAGATCCACCTGCTGGGATTAAATCTGAATGCTGGGATTAAAGGCGTGCACCAGACCACCACTGCCCGCAAGCCTAATGTTTTAACAATGAATGTAAACTAAGGCTCAGGAGGGGAAGAAGCGAGAGGGGCCACACAGCTGGCAGGTGGCGGAGCTGGGACGGATACTGACCAAATTTCTACACCACAAGAGGCACCCCAGGAATGCAAAACGGACAGCCACTCTTCCTGGGCGAATGAACGAATGTGGACTAGACACGAGGGCACAGCAGAAGGCAGATGCTGCTGCTGGAGGAATTCTGGTGCTCTCAAATGAGTTCCAGTGTGGAGACCACAGAAACCACATGAGGAAGCACTGAAAAACGGGGAGGATGTGGACAGACAGTCACAGCACCAGAGAAACACAGAAGAAAGCCGGTATGAGAACATGGTACACACAAACCCACTCATTGCAGCTCTCTCTTAGTCTTGCTCCGATGCCTTGATCCCTAAACCCTCTCTGTCCTTTCAAGACAGGAGGTACAAGCAAGCGAGGTCCTCTGAAAGGGTGTAGAAACTGGCATGATGACTCATGTCTGCAGTCCCAGCACACAGAAGCTGAGACATACGAGGGGAACCAGCAGGGTTGTCACAGGGGAGGGGGTCCTTCCTACTACAGCTGGGGTGGTAGTGACAGGAGCAATGGATTTAGAGTCCAGCCCATGTCACCTGGAGCCCAGCATGCCGCACATCCCTTGACAATAGGGATGGGGCCTTACCTAGGGATGCCACAGGTAGGACTCAAAGTGACTGTTTGGACCTATTCTAGCCCAGTTCTTACTGCCCCACTGTTCTTCCTGGACCCAAGCAAGGAAAGAACAAAACAAAGGAGCTCAACACAGAAGACAGTCCTGAAATTTAGGAGTAACAAGGATCCCTGTGGGAGAAAGATGGCTCTAAACTAAGATTCCTGCAGGGACAGGGATGGGGCCGCAGTGGCCATCTGAGAAAACACTGCTCCGGTGGGCCGAGGCAGGGCAGCCAGCGGTTACAGAGAAAACTCCGAGTGGAAGGTAAGCTTACTTCTTCAATGAAAAGCCCCTTCCCAGACTGGGAAAGAGTGTGCATGAGTCCAGTGTTCCCAGAAGAGACAGGGAGAGGACAGTGGCTTCAGAGCCCATCCCTGTTCCGTCCATGAGGTATGACAAGCAGTATCCAACACAAGGAGCCCCAGTCTGGTGGGAGACAAACATGTAATGCGACTTCTACCAGGGAGAGGCTGGGGGGGAAGGGTTGTCTGAACAAATCACTTCGGGGCACAGGGGAGGGCCTGAGAGGAAGCCACAGTCCTAGAAGACGTTCCTGACAGGCAGGATTATAACGACAAGGTACGCAGCCTGGAATATAAGTGCAGTCCTAGGTGAAGGGCAGAGGGAAGGGGCTCAAAGAAAGGAAAGAGGAAACCCACTGGCTGACAGAGCAAATATCTTCATGTTGAAACGACCTTGGTGGTGGAGTGCGGGAAAGAGGACATAGAAGAGTCTAGAATGGATCTGGCCGGTGGCTCTGCCAGGCACAGCATCAGAGGAGGGTCAAGTAAACACACAGAGCCTTGAACAATGCTGCCGGATTTGGTGACTAATGGTCATATGAGGATGAAAATGGTCCAGGAGATGAAGATGCAGTCTGAAGAGGAAACAGATGCTGGGCAGTTTGGAAGCTGTAGCAAGACACCTTCCCTGGGCTTTTAAGACGCAACACAACCAGCCATCAGCCATCAGCGTAGCCACCCATCAACAGGCTGCCTCCTTTTGTTTGGCATCAAGTGGGCACTAAAGGGGCCTCTCTGCTGGGGTGTGGAGGTGAGGAGATGTTTTTTGTCCAGGGCTGGAGGCAGTTTCCTTCCCTGGCCTTCTCTGAAACCCCCAACAACAACAAAACGATATAGCGTGGGGGGAAACAATGAGGCCTAGAGTATTCCTTGGGCAAGTAAGCTAGGCTGGTGCAAAGTCAAAAGGGTACGGAGAGCAATGCCAGGGCCACAGCTGGAGCCCCACAGCTGCCCACCACTGCAGTCCTCTGCAGGAAGAATCCTTCCTTCTGTTCAGTTCCCCCATTCCCCCACCCACTCAGGTTTAAGGCCCCCCTCCCAAGGAAAGAATTGGAAACACGCAGAAGACCACTACAGAGACAAAAGGAGAGGACGGAGAGGGAAATAGAAAGATTGAGGGAGATGAAAAAACAGAAAAGCCAGAGACTCTGTCAAATTCCAGAGACAAACGGACGGTCGGCTTCCAGACAAAATGGCTAGCGGAGGTGGCCAGGAAGGGCCTGTCGCGGTGGCCGCTCGAGATGGCAGGGCAGACTGAACCGGCGGCGGGCGGCGGGAGCGGGCGGCCCGCAGGGTGCGGGGGAGGTTCTGCCGCCGCCCCCGGCCCGCTGTCCCGGCCGCTCGGCGCCTCATTTCACACCTCGCCGCCCCCGGCCCCGTCTGTGCGGAGCCGGGAATACCCCCCGCCGCCCAGCCCGCACCTGCTCCTTCCTCGCCGCCCCCTCGCTTCCTCGCGGCCGCCCGCTGAGCCCGAGCCGATCCCCGGGGCCCGAGCCCATCACTGGCCGCGGCTGGATGGGGCGCCCCTAGCCTGGGGTGCTAAGCGAAGGGACCGGGGCCCAAAGCCGGGTTTCCGATGCCCGGAGGCGAGGCTCACAGGGCAATGCGGACATCGCCGTGCCTGGCCCGCTCGGTCCGACGGAGCGGCGGAGGAGGCGCAGGGGTCGGGAGGCTTGGGGCACCGCGGCAGGGGACTTGCTCCAGAAAATGGGTGTCGGACAGAGGCGAGGCGGGGAGGGGGCGGGCTTCGGCCGGCGGGTCGGCGCCGCGAAGCCTGGGGACCGTGGGGCGCTGGGGAGGCGGGCCGGGCCAGCGGCGAGGGAGACAACAACGAAAAGGACCGGTGGCACGCGTCTGGCAACCCCGGGCTGACAGCCAGCACAGGTCTGTCCTACCTCTTCAATCGCAGGCCGCCGCCGGCGCTGCTGCGGTCTCGGGGACTCACGAGGCGGGTGGTCTCCGAGCCTCGGGTGGCGGGAGAAGGCTCCATGTCCCCACAGCCGCGACCGTCTAGGCCGCAAGGAACGGGAGAGGCGGGGCTGGCCTTACGCCAAATCCGAGTGGCCCGAGGACCACCCGGACTCCCCGCAGGACCGTGGGGCCACCAGAGTGGAGGGAACTGCGGCGACTGTGGCGCTCTGAGTCCGAACTGCAGAGCCCGCGGCAGCGGGAGCCCCGCCCCACGTGGGGCGAGCTCCCCCCCCAAACCCCGCCTCCTGGCTCCGGAGTCCCTCTCTTTCTCTCTCCCACACTTAAGGCCCGCCTCCGGGACACGCCCCTAAATCCAAAGCCCCATTTCCCCCCCCCACCTTTGCGCGCCAAACCGTGGGGTGGGGTGGGATAGCCACCACCGTACCCTGGCACTGGGGTTCTTGCAAGCGCTCCACCTGCACAGTCCCGCCCACCAGTTCCTAGTCCGGCTCTTCTCACCTAGGGACCCCTCTGGCACCAAACTTTTGGAAGAGACACTGCCCTATGCATGAGGGCTTAGGGGCGTCAACCCATCACCCAATCACTTTGTGGCTCTGGCCCCCACGCGGAGGCAGAAACAGGTGCCAAATTGATCCGGAGAGAAACAGAGAATCTGGGGTGAGCAGTGACACATTCCCAAACAACTCTAAGGACTCCAGCCAGAAATCCCACTGTGGAGGCTCTGGAATAGGAATTCATGAGCAAAATCTGCTGCCAAGCATGGTACCGCTAATTACCATTTATTTTTATACAGAGATCTTGGGTAACAAAACCCTTTCTGCTGTCCTTCAATCCATACATTATCTCCACTTTCCAGATGAGTAAACTAAGTCCTAGAAGCGTCGTGTGACCTGGAACAAATGCCTCATCCTTCTCCCCACCTGGATCAGGACTAGAAATTGAATTCCTCTCACAGAGAGGTTGGGGCGGCAGGAGGTGCACGGTCACCTCTCCATGGTTCACCAGCCACTGTTTATAGAGGGAGGCTGTTTGTTCAGCCTGTCAGCACGTGACTCCTTCCTTGCCTACTTACTGTAACACAGTCTGGTGTGCTCATCTGGGGGAAGGCGAAAGCCCAGAGAAAGGAGTTACTTACATCCCTCGGCGGCCAAGGCTGAGTCGAAACTTCAAATGTTCAATGCTCCATACTCCTTGCACCTGCCGTCACTGTGGAATGAAAAGGGGAGGGGAACTGAGCTGTACATTCTCAGCCGTGAGTCTGAGAAGAAGGGTCCGGAGGAGGAGGAGAGAGCTGCCGTGGAAAGAGCGCTGGAGGTGGCGGGTAGTGAGCCCAGGCAATAAACCCACCAACCGCATCTTTTGGAACACACGGAGGCTTCTGAACGCAAGGTCCTGGGGATTGACACCTGCCCTCAACATGGTTCTCACAAACAATGAGATCGTGTGTGCATTTCCAAAAGGCAAACCAAACCAAACAAAAATGAAAAAGTGAAAGAAACGGTGAGCTCGCCAGTGTTTGGAAGTGATGGGGTTAAGCCGGGAGAGCTTCGCGGAGGAGGTGAGGCTTAAAACGGATTAGGCAAACCGGGCAGCGGGCTGGCTGTTCCGGCGGGGGAAGAGTGCGGCTAGGCTCGCGCCAGGTTTGCCAGGCGGCTTGTGCAAACGGATGGCAGTGAGCAGAGAAGTGGAGCAGAAAACCCGGGGTCTGCAGGCCATCAGTGCGGGCTTCCACCCAAGCGCGCCTAAGGCCACTATCGGCTTTCCCTCTGCACCCGCGCCTGGACCAACGAGGGCACTTTCCTCCCGCTCTCCCCTACTGTCTTGAGGGCCTCAGCTCTTGGGCTGAGTCTCAAGAGGACAAACAGAGGGGAAGCCATGGGCCAAGGTCACCTTGCTGGCCCACGTCAGAGCCAAGGTGGAAATCAAGTCCCTGCTCAGCTAAGCCAGCGCCTTGGGCTCGTCTTGCCCAGCGCCGTCGGTTTTCTAAACTCGCTGCTTGCCCCGGGGTTCCCGATTCCAATTGCGCTCGTGCTGGGGGGGGGGGGGGAGGCTGGAGAGCCATACTGCATTCCAGAGACCGTGTGTTAGCCTCGCCCCCAGTGGCCAGGGCGAGCTCCAGAATGGGGAACCGGCTCGTAGGCACGCCTCGGACGATGACGACAACAGGGAACATGACAACAACGACTTCCCCTGGGATTTCCCTTTTTGGGCAGCCCGCAGCGAGCAGAGCGTCCCCGACTGCCCAGGAGGGGGCGCGGGTATTGGCACGTGCCCGACCCGCCACCGGGTGGGAAGCCGGCAAGCCTGGAAGTGAAAGGAACGTCGGAGAGGATGGATGACAGCCTCGCTGTGTGTCTGGCTGCCGAATGCGCCGCCTCCAGAAGCCCAGAGCCCCGGCAGTGGGAAGACCAACTTGGGAATCTATGTAAGGAAAGCTTGGCAGTAAAACCGGTGTTTGTGCCCGCTTCTCCGGGAGCCGCCAAGAGGCTCTACCAGAATTTTGTACAGGGTCCTTAAGAACGACAGCCTGGGAGAGTCATACTGTACCTGGAGAGGACGCTGGAAGGCCGGCCTAAGGCTGGTGTCCCTTACAGAACTGTCAAGCTTACTCAACACAACACCTCTCACCGCCATTGCCACCATGCCACCTTAGCTGGGAATTGGTGCTGAACGAGATAGACAAGGTCCCCCTCCTAGCGATTTCTAGATGGTTTTCTAGACGGTCCTTTGTTAAATCAGTGCGGTATTGATTCATCCACATGCCTTGCTACCTGCCCTGTTCTGCCTCTCTAGCAATCTTCTCTAAGGTGACTCACTGGTCATCTCTTAGTCCCAAAGGCTTGACGGACGCAGGAAACCCTGACTGTCCCCAGGAGGACAATTCAAGGCCAGATTCCAAGGGGCCTCTGTCAGAACAGCCTGGAAGAAGCTACAGGGGTGCCCAGGTTAAAACCCCACAATGAACCAGCTCCCCTCGGGAGAGGAGGCAATGAAGTCAGGATTAAAGCCGGCAGACAAAATTTGCAATCTAAGCATGCTGTGCCCCAGCGCCCCACTAGTGGCTGCCACACGGCTCTCAATTAAGCCGTTGCAAACAGAAGTGGGTTGGGAGAATGGCAGCCGGGCAGAGGAGGTGGGCTGTTCATTGGTAATAAAGAGAATGACAAGAGCCTACAGCTTAAATGTCTCCTGGCCTCAGGGAGACTTCCTGGCTCTTAATTAGGTCAGGGCTCACACTAAACACTCTCCTGCACGCTACCTTTTCTTTCTTAGTGTCCACCCCTGAGCTGTAATTGTTATTCGACAATTGTGTGATTCTTCACCCGGCGCCCAGGATAGCACTGTTTTTTTCTCCTGCTTTGCTGACCCTTATTCTCTCTTCTCATCTTCTCAACCTTTTAATGATGAACTGATCCCGGACTTGGTCACTGTCTCTCTTACTTTTCTGCACTCATTCCTACAGAGTTATCCTATGGTCTTAAGCCTTCATATGATGTCAAGTAATTACAGAAAGCAGTGGTTTGTTAAGGCTGAATGTTGGGTGTGGGAAGCCATTGTCTTATTCAAGTTTTATGCTTGGAATTTATTTTAAAAGAATCAAAATCAATGACACCTACAGATGATGGTTCCTCCAAACTCTCTGCCCAGCGCCATTCTTGATGCTGTCTCAAATATCTAGCAGGGGAGCATCTTGGGTTATAAAGTTAAAAACCGAGCTCCTGATAACTACTCAACCCCAAACCTCCTCTTCCCACAGCACCCTCATGTCAGAACATGACACCATCCTCCATTCGCTCAGGCCAGAAACCTTACCGCCATCCTTGACTCCTCGGTATTCATCCACAGCCACTCCCACCCTCCACACTGCCACCCCCTGGCCTCCCAGGGGCTGTGCTCACCTCCCAGGTGACCTCCCCATTCCCACTTTTCCTCTTATCCTATGACTATATTCCCAGTCTAATCCAGTAGCTAGACAGCACAAGTCAGAGTCTCCTCTCTCTCCCCTCCCCCTGCCCCTGGTTTCTCTGTGTAGCCCTGATTGTCCTAGAACTTGCTTTGTGGAAGAGGCTGGCCTCAAACTCAGAGCTCCACACTTCTTGTGCTTCTCAAATGCTGGGGATAAAGGAGAGGGCCACCATTGCCCTGCTAGGCATTTTCTCTTATGCAGAGTCCAGGTCAAGATCCTTCTGGAGGCCTACAAGCCCAGCCCCTGCTCCACTCCCCAACTATTCTAGCCTTATGTAGCCCACAGCGCTACAATATGCCAGGCACACCCCTGCCACAGAGCGTCTGCACTTGTCCCTATCACTAACTGTAGTGGGTTCTGCCAGATGTGCCAGTGCCCTATTTCCTCATCCTTTTCATTACAACAACAGGGCAAGCCCAGGGCCTGTGACGCTGGGATAGAGCAAACACAGCCAGTGGGCTACAAGCCTGGCTAACTAGCCTTTATCTTTTACTTACTTTTCTTGCCATTTTTGCTCAACAGAATGTAAACTCCAAGCCAGATGTGGTGGCATTTGCTTGGAATTTCAGCACTCAGGAGGCTGAGGCAGGAAGAATGAGAGTTTGAGGCCACACTGGGCTGCAGATAGCAATCCTGTCACATTTAAAACTAAAACAAAGCAGGGCCAGAGTGGTGGCTCAGCAGGGAAAAGCACTTGCCACCAAACCTGATAACACGAGTTCAATGCCTGACCTACACGGCCACGGGAGAACACCAAACACCACAGGCTGTCCTCTCATTGCCACCCCAGCACGGTGGTGCACACACACAAAATTAACAAGCAACATTTAAAAAGGCTTTTAGCTCAAGAAACCAAGGCAAAAGAAAAAATGATTTTTAGCTAGATACAGCGGCACACACCTTTGATCCCAGTACTCTGGAGGTAGAGTTAAGCAGATCTCTTGTGAATTTGAGATCAACTTGGCCTATATAGTGAGTTCCAGAAGAGCCAGGGCTAATAGTGAGATGCTGTGCCACTATCCCAAAAACTGGAGAGAGAAAAAAAAAACCTTGAATCCCAGTACTCAGGTGGCAGAAGCAGGTGGATCTCTATGAATTCAAAGCCAGCCTAGGACTATACAAGGAGACCTAACTTGTCTCAAAAGAAAAAAAATATGGGGTGGGGGTGATGAAGAGACGGCTCAGCAATTAAGAGTGCTTGCTCTTCTAGAGGACTCAAGTTCAGTTCCCAGCAGCCATCACCTCTATCAGGGAGCTCACAGTCGTTGGTAATTCTGTTTCCAGTGGGTTGGCGCCTTCTTCTGGCTTCTGGGCACTTGTGCTCGCTCGTGTGCATATACTCACAGATATACAAATATACATGAATTAAAAATTAAAAATAAATCTTAAAAAGTTGCTGGGCGGTGGTGGCGCACGCCTTTAATCCCAGCACTCGGGAGGCAGAGGCAGGCGGATCTCTGGGAGTTCGAGGCCAGCCTGGTCTACAAGAGCTAGTTCCAGGACAGGCACCAAAGCTACAGAGAAACCCTGTCTCGAAAAAACAAAACAAAAAAAAAGTTAAACAAAATGCTCCAAAAAAAGAACACACACTTTGGAACATATATGTGTATACACTTTGGAACATATATGTGTATGCATTTACACACACATATTTGATGTGATTATTGTGTGTGTATGTGGATACATGTGTACCACCGTGCTGAGGTGGTACTTGTAGGAGCCAGCTCTACCCTTCCTCCATGTGGGTACCCAGAATGGAACTCAGGTCATTTGGCAGCATGCACCTTAACCCACTGAGTCACTTTGAGGGGCCCTAAAAGTTTTGTCTTTATCCCTGGCACTTAGACCAGGCAGACATGAATAATAACACTCAGTGAATATGTGTCAAAGGAGCCAATGGATGTCTTATGAGGGTGTGAGACAAGGACTTTGGGGGCTGGAAAGATGGTCCCTGGTTAGAACATTACTGCTCTTGCAGAAGGCCAGGGTTTGATTTCCAGTACCCATGTCAGGCAGCTCACAAACACCTATAATGTAACTCCAGCTCCATTTTTGGCACCCATAGGCACCCATACACATGTACACATACCCATACACATAAGACCAAAAAAAATCTATTAAAAAAAGACTTTGGAGGGTTGGAGGGACAGCTTGGTAGTTAAGAACACTTGCTGCCCTTGAAGAGAACCTGGTTTGATTCCCTGCACCCATGTAATGGTTCACAACCATCTATAACTCCAGGTCCTGGGGATCGAATTCCCTCTTTGACCTCCATGGGTACCAAGCACACATGTGACACACATACATAAATACTCACACATAAAATAAAGTGAATATTTTTTTTAAAGTTAAAAAGAACTTTGGCCACTTATCAATGTATCTAAGGCATATTGGCAGTACTTAGTGGATACTTCTTGAACAGTTAATTGATAATTAATTAATTATCTGTTTCATGGGGTGCATGGAACAAGAGCAGAAAACAGAGCTGAGGAACAGCTGGAATACGGCAGACTAGGTCGATGACTGCAGAGGGTTCTGTGAAGGCAATGGGAGACACCGAGTTTGGAGAGGCACCGAATTGACTGCCAGACTGAAGCACACTGGCAGAGGAGTAAGAAACAGGGTCTAAGGGCCTGGGAGACGGAGACAATAAGCAAATCTCAGAGAAGAGTCTTTGATTTCTTTCTATCTTTCTTTCTTCCTTTCTTCCTTCCTTCCTCTTTCTCTCCTCTCTCTCTCTCTCTCTCTCTCTCTCTCTCTCTCTCTCTCTCTCTGTCGATAAGATGGGAAGAAGCTCCTTTCTTTTTGAAGTCAGGAGGAGACAGGACAGAATCATTACAATGATAAGATCAACAATAAAAAATCAAATAGGATAAACATACCTGGTGTGGTGCGACGTGACAATCACCCCAGTATCTGGGAGACAGATGCAGGAGGAGCAGGATTTCAAGGCCGTCTTCAGCTACACAGAGAGTTAAAGACTAGCCTGGGCTACATGAGACCTTGTCTCACAAAGGCAGTACAAATTTATTATAAAGCACATTTGGGCCAGAGCGATGATTCAGGAGGTAAAGGTACTTGCTGTCAAGCCTGATGACCTGAGTTCAATTCCTGAGACCTACATGATAGAAGGAGAGAACCAAGCACATGGGCTTGAGCACGGGTGCGCACATACGCACATGCGTGCGCACACACATGATCAATCAAAATATAACTGACTTTGCATCTTGAGACAGCCAATATTAGAATAGTCACGATATAGAGTAAGGTAGAAAAGACCAACTATCAGAGGCTGGTTTAGCAGTGGATTACTTAAAGAGCTGCCTATACTGCCTATTTAGCAAGCATGGCTTCACTTGCTTGCTACCTGAAACAAAATGTCCTGAAATAGACATTTTGTTTATTTATAGGAGAAATAGCCGAAACAATAGATCATTGCCCTTAACAACCCGATGACTGCCATTCTGTAAACTTTGCTTGCTTGGCCGCCCCACCTTGTGGTTTTAGAGTATGAAATGAAAATACAACCTGGGTACCAAGGATTTTCAGTATCTGTCTTAGCCTAGTTCTACCAACGACATCTTTTCCACTCTCATTGGTGTCCAAGTGTTTATTCCCTGTGAGCCACTCTAAAAGTTCTCCTATCAGCTCTGTCTTTCTGGGGCAGGGGTCCCAACCTTCCTAAGGCTGCAACCTTTAACACAGTTCTCACGCTGTGGTTATGTTTATCGCTACTTCACAAGTAATTTTGCTACGGTTATGAATCGCAATGTAAATATCTGATATTTCCAATGGTCGTAGGTGACAGTTTGAGAATCACTGCTCTAGAGAAGGCACCCGGACTAACACAGAACAGAAACCATAGGGGGCAGCCATTACACCACTGGGTGACCTTCAGCAGCTCAGTCCTCTTTGGGTAATACCTGCTTCAGTTGGGAAATGAAACAACAGGCCGGAGTTAAATCTCTATGGTCCTTTCCAGCTCAAAAACTGTAATTCTAGAACCTGCTTGTTAGATGTGACAAATTATGATGTCTCTCTCTCCAATTACATATGTTCCAGAGTGTGGTGTTTTGGATATAAATATGCCAGTGTTTGCCGTCTTGTATATGTGTGTATTCTAGCTATATGACTACAGTGTCTTTTGTTTGTGGACAAACAAGGGATGCCTCGCGGTTTCTTCAGACAGGACCAAATGGCTGTGGGATACAGTAAGCTCACTGACTCAAGGCATTATGGGAAGACAAAGAAATCAAGAAATTTGACAAAGTTATTTTGTTGTTTCTTTTCCTATTATTATTATCGTTATTATTTTAGTTTTTCAAGACAGGGTTCTCTGTGTGGCCCTGGCTGTTCTTGAACTCACTCTGTAGACTAGGCTAGCCTCAGAGATCTACCTGCCTCTGCCTTCTGAGTGCTGGGATTAAAGGCATGTGGGGGCCTTTAATTCTAAAGAATAATTCCTATTATTTTTTTGCAACTAAATTTAATTAAGTTTTGGAATCAACTTTGTGGGATAGCTCAGGATTTTACAGAAGAAAAAATGAGAAGCTAAGGAATCAGTTCACACAGCTTGTTAGACTCAGAGCTAGAGCGGCGATCGAGATATCCAACGCCTGACCTGCGCACTCGTCCTATGGCAGTGATGCGGGTGAGGAGCCATCAAAGGACCTGTGATTTCTGGAGAGCACAGTCTAGAAGCCTCAGGTCACAGCGTGCCAGGCCCTGCTCTGTCCCAGGGCTGCAGTACCTTCTCAGGTGGAGCAGGACCTCACAGGACTGGAAGGCTCTCGAAGGCCACGAATTCAAATGTTTGAGGGCATAGCTGAGAGGTAATTGTGGAGCCTCCAACAAGATGTGAAGGCTTCTTAGTAACTCCTTCCCAGGGCTCACCTCTGCAAAGCAGGATGTGATCAGGCCAGCTCTAAGTAGTGTGGCGGAGGTGCTCTTTCATTATTGCTTTATTATTACTTATTTAATAATAATAAATATATCATTTTAATATTTGCCATCAATTACTATTATAATTATTATATTAATATCATAAAATATATAATTATATAATATGATATCATTGTGTTATGCTATAATAATTCTTAATATAAAATATTATATTTATTATTAAGAATAAATGAATAATACTATTTATTTATTATTACTTATTACATTGTTGCTTTCATTATTGCTTACACCCAGTATCCCAGTTGCTGTATTAAGAGCTGAAGGAACACTCAAAGAAATAACGAGCTCAGGATCGTGTTCCAGACTCTCGATCCTCTCCATTTCCTTCTATTGGGCTCTTCACCTCTAGAAGCCTAGGAAGGGAGGGTCTGTCGCCTTGTCCATTTCTCCAGCCCCTACCCAGGGAGTTTTTGCTGGCTAACCTCCAGGCTTACACTCCGTGGGGACAGCGACCCTTTAGCTTCAGCTCATTCAACAGGTCATTCATTCGCTTATTAAGAGCCAGGCATAGCAGTAGGTACTGGAGACACCAACCAACAAGGTCCCTGCCCTTGTGGGCACTGTCAACCGAGAAAACCAGACATTGAGGAAATGAATATGAAAACAATGATACATGTATACATGTACTGTCTGGTTTTGTGTGTCATTTTGACACAAATCAGAGTCATCAGAGGAAGGAGCTTCAGTTGAGGAAAGGCCTCAGTGAGATCCAGCTGCAAGGCATTTTCTCAATTAATGACCAGTGGGGTAGGACCCAGCCCAAGGTAGGTGGTGCCATCCCTGGGCTGGTGGTTCTGAGTTCTATAAGAAGGTGGGCTGAGCAAGCCATGGGGAGCAAGCCAGGAAGAAGTTCCCCTCCGTAGCCTCTGCACCAGCTCCTGCCTCCAGGATCCTGCCCTCTCCTTTGTGAAGAATGAATTCACATTCATTCACACAGCAATGTTGAATCGTAAGCCAAATAAACCCTTTCCTCCTCAACTTACCTTTTGGTCGTGGGGTTTTGTTGAAACAAGAGAAACCCTAACTAAGATAATACAGAAATCATGGTGGAGGTTCTGAAGTAAGGAGGCAGAAGGAGAACCCAGTTTGTCTGAGGCAGCATGCTCCTGAAACCCTTGGGGGATGAGTTGTAAAGCAAGGGGACCCTCCAGCCAGAGGAAACATGGTCACGGAAAACCCAGCGTCTTCACAGAAATGTGACAAGAAAGAAAAGGGACAGATCCCAGAGCAAGTGGGACGGTGGTTCTCAACGAGACCGGAGGAAGAAGCAGGGCAGAGCCACCCCTGGCCTGGGAAACCGAAGTAAGGAAGCCTCTGTCCATTCGCTCTGCTTTAGTGCCTGCTACTCCCCCTCCCTGCATAGTGCAGAAATGATCTGCTTTGTTTCACTGGTTCTATTGGCCCTGGGTGCTGTTGAAAATTGAGGTTAGAAGATTAAACACAGCACAAACCACTAATGTGGTCCATTTCAGCCTTTCCTGTTTGGTTGGGTAACCTCAAAACTCATCTGACCCTATCCCGTGGGCTTGGTGAGTATGGTTTTATGTACAGACTCAGTGTACTTAAAGACTGGCATTTCAAGGGTGGAGTATTGACTTTGCATTTAAACCCTAGGAAAGGGAGCAAATTGCAACAGCAGCCGTAATAAAGAACAAAAGCTACAAAAGGAGACATGGACAGGGATTACTGAGTAAGAAAGCTCATGCAATTACATTCCAGGAGGCACTGAGAACTCTCCTCCCTGAAGGAAACCAACACCACAAATACTGCCTCCTGTGAAGAATGAGAAGTCCCACTGGAGCCGGGCAGCGGTGGCACACACCTTTAATCCCAGCACTCAGGAGGCAGAGGCAGGCAGATCTCTGTGAGTTCAAGGCCAGCCTGGTCTACAGAGCAAGTTTCATGTCTTGGAAAACCAAAAACAACAAATAACACAAACACTTACTACAAAAAAAAAAAAAAAAAAAAAAGCCCGATGACCTGCGTTTGACCCTAGAATCCATGTAAGGCAAAGCGTCCATACACGTCAAATAAATAAATCTTAAAAAAAAAAAAGCCAAGTTGGAAAAGTTTAAAATATGTATATTCAGGGCCAGTCAGATGGCTCCTTGGGTGAATGTGCCTGTCACCATGCATGTCACCTGTGTTCAATCCCTGCACCTGCATAATAGAAGGAGGGAACTGACTCTCACAAGGTGTTCTCTGACCTCTACACACCAGCCACTACCGGCATCCACACACTCTGCATGCACGCGCACACACACACACACACACACACACACACACACACCATATAGATGTCTTTTTTTTTCTTTCAATTTGACTCAATTCTTTCATTTCCACTACTCTACCCTTGGACAAAAATCAGAAATGTATTCAAGCATTCTCATGAAAAGGGTTAGTATACTATCAATAATAACTCAATATGCAATCTAGATTCCATAATTACAGGACAGTATCTCCTTATAGACGCACGGGTGAATAGCTTTTGGAAAGGAGTTTAAGGGCTGTCCCAAGTAACAGTTACAGTCTGATGGTGCCTTAACGGGCAAGGTGGGGACAACGGGCGGGCGGGGGGGGGGGGGGGGGGGGGGGGGGGGGGGGGGGGAGGGGGGGTGAAGGACAGATTTCCCGGAACACTGACATTTGAAGTAAGTCTCAATGTTTGTAGAGAAGTTTCTAGATGTAAGGGAAATAAAAAGGACCAAGTGAAGACTCTGAGGAAATCTGGAATGATAGTCCCCACCTACCTCTCCTCCGCCAGGTCACCAAGCCGGTAGTGTTTCCATGAGTGAGCTGAAGAGCCATGACGGTGATCCGGATGGTCATGGCCTCTCCCTGGAGAAGAGGGATGAAGTGGAAGGCTGTGCCTCTGCCCTGGGGGCTGGAAGTAACGCCCAGCCCTGGGTCCGAGGGTCAGGCTTCTGGAGCGAAATAAGTCCCAGGCCCAGTATGAGCTCTCCACTCAGTCCCACTGGGGGCGCCAGAAAACGAATCGCTGCTCCTACAAAGTGCGCAAGCGCAGTTGTCCAAGGCCCCCGGCAGCAATATGAAGCTTCGCGCCCACCAGAAGGAAGGAAGCTTGTGTGAGGCCTACCTGGCTTAATAGACCAATTCTGAGGTAAAGAGCCAGGTCGGGAGTCAACACAAGGCTAGGCTGTCCCAACACACCCGAAGTTCCCAAGTGTCCTGGATCCAAGTTCCCCGGATCCTCCTGGGGCCCACGGGCCTCCCAAGCCTCTGCCCCCACCCTGTTGGGTCCTGTTCTGGATCCCTCCGAGTTTGTCCCCTGCAGCAGCTCCTGTACGCTTCGCTCGGCCCAGGGAGCCATCCTGCTCTCACCACTGTGGGCTTTCTGAAGGGTAGAGGTGAGATGGCCAGAGACTGAGGGGCAAGCATCCTTGGCCTAGGCCCTCCTGGGATCCTGGACCTGAACCTGACTTGCAGCTAGCGGGCTCTGGTCTGGCTAGCTCTTTCCCGCCTGTTACTTTTCTCCATTTCTCATCTACCCCCCATTTAATGGTTGGGTTATCCTGGTCTTTCAAACCCAGCTACCAGCTTGGGCAGGTGGAGGGCGGTTTATGGGAACCGCGAAGAGAAGACGGATCCTCGTTACCTTTCTGCATTCTTCCGATTCCAGTCACAGTAGCCATAGACTGTTGTCTTGTAATGTTCGTCCTTTTGGCCCAGAGCATGCCTCAAAGAGATGACACACCCCGGAGACTGTCCAAGACTGGAACAAGCCTCTACGCAGTACTGGAACTAAAGAAAGATGCCCGGCCTGAAGAGGTCAAAAAAGCCTACAGGTTCAGACCCCTGCCATTTATTCAACCCTGGTAGTTCCCCTCAATCCCTTTACCTCAGCAGACCTTCTCTCTCTCTCTTTTTTTTTAATCCTAAGAAGCTTTTATTTGGGGGCCAAAGAAGGCCACTCCTTCTTCAGATGTGACCTTGTCTCCATCCTGTGTACCTCCCATGTACCCCGTGCATCATCGAAAGATCCCACTCTGCCATTCCTCCTAACCTTCCCTTCTCGGCCACTTCCTACACCTCCCCCACTGTCCTTTGGGTATCGCCTGGGTAGGAAACTGGCCTTGCAGTATCACCCCGACAAGAATCCAGGGGACACTCAAGCAGCAGAATTCTTCAAAGAGATCAACACAGCCCATGCTGTACTCAGTGACCCTACCAAAAAGAAAATCTATGACAAGCATGGCTCACTGGGAATATACCTATTTGATCATTTTGGTGAAGAAGGCGTCAGATACTATTTTATTGCCAACAGCTGTTGGTTCAAGGTACTGTCATCTTCCTAGTCCCTCAAAGTAAGAAAGGAGTTGGAGGCAGGGGCTGGAGAGATGGCTCACAGTGGGAGTGTTTAATGCTCTTTTAGAGGACCTGGGTGCGATTCCCAGCACTCACATGGTAGCTCACGACATCCCGTAACTCCCGTCCCAGAGCTATCGTCTGGATTCTGCGGGCACCAGGCAAGCACATGGTGCACAGACATACATGAAGGCAGAACACCCACACATAAGATAAAGCCAGCTGCGGGGGCTCATGCCTCTGAGCCCAGCCCTTGGGAGGCACTGGGTAGCCTGGGCTACATAGTATGATTCTGTCTGTGTCAACAGAGTAAGGAAGGGGGAAGGGCTGCCTTCCTCTCTAGACAGATGCCTCTGTTCTCACTTTCTGGGCGTGAGGATGGCGGGAGGACCTGCAGGGAGCTACAAAAGGAACAGGGTGCCATGGCCTCTCCCCTGTCTTGTAGACACTTGTCATCCTTTGCTACCTCTTGACTTGCTGCTGTTGCTGCTGCTGCTGCTGCTTTTGCTGTGGATATCTTACTCCACCAACCGAAGAAGTTCACAGGAAGCAGCAGAGAAACGTCTGTACTCAGCCCACCAGAGCAGGTAGGGAGGTGGGAACAGTCTCAAACAATTTATTCCCCCAGCCTCAAGACTGGGGATGGCACCCAGGGCTTTCCACGTGCTAGGCCCCCAAGGCTGTGGATAGCACCCAGGGCCTTCCATGTGAGAGGCCCCCAAGGCTGCGGATGGTACCCAGGGTCTTCCACGTGCTAGGCCCCCAAGGCTGCGGTTGGTACCCAGGGTCTTCCACGTGCTGGGTCCCCAAGGCTGGGGATGGCACCCAGGATCTTCCATGTGCTGGGCCCTGGGTGCCATCCTCAGCCTTGGGGTTGGGGGAATAAATTGTTTGAGGCTGTTCCCACCCCAGATAGGTAACCGTATAAAATGGGATGTTGGTTGAAGTTCACACTATGCCACCTGGTGGTGCGAATGGGTGACGCTAAGGGAAGGGTTTTCTGGAAGGGTTGTTACTGTAGATATGTGAGCATGTTGTAATTCCACCCCAGCAGCACAATGCACGGTTTTAATAGAGAATGAAGACAGCAATGACTAATAAGGAAATGCAGAAGAGTGAGGTATGGAATGGAGGAGCCGCAATGGCTACCGGGGAAGAGAAGCCCCTGAGACGGCTCAGCAGGCGAGCCTGACTACCCGAGTTTGACCTCTGGGACCCACGTGGTGGAGAGAAAGGACTCCTGCAGATTGTCCTCTGATCTCTGCACACATGCCATGGCACGGGAACCTACACTCGTATACGCATGCATACACATTATATATCATATATAATCATCTATGATATTTGTGTGCATATGTGTATATAACACATATCTATGTGTCTGTATTATATACTTTAAAGCATAGATAGTACTTCCATTCTTGGTGGTTATCCTAATAAGGTTCCAATGAAACTGTTTCTGCCATTAGGTGCTGGGTCAGTTAGAGTCCCCCGTCACCCAGCCCACTGGACTCACTGAAGAGAGAAGCACGTAGCCCTATCCTGACATTGACCCTGACTTGACTCCTGTTCTTAAAAGCAGTCCATGCCAACATCAGTCCTAGAAAGGGCAACATCTCTCTCTGCCCTCGGGGTGCCACCGAGCCTGTGCACACAGAGCCTTCTGCAACTCTTCTTTAGCTCTAGCCCCTCCCCATCGTTATCCACGCGAGGTCTCAGGCCCTGTGGCAGGCATGTCCTGAGAACTCTTTTTCCAGTGCATGCCTAGCTACTTGCCATGTCAGATGGGTCCCTGGGGATTTGCTGATCAGCTTCACCAAGCCCCTCCTCACCAAGCAAGGTGACTGCTGTCCCAAGAGCTGGTGGCCCAGCTAATCCTCCTTTGTTGCGACTTTGTGTACTGAGAACTTCTAGCGCTGGCCTCATTTCTTAGCAATGCCCCTTAGGGAGGCAGGTCTCACCCTCTTCTCTTACCTCCACCATTGGCAATGACACCCTACTCATAAGACAGCTTGGGAAATATGTGAGTGCACCTGAGGTTTGTGTTTCCCTTTGGACTTCAGCCTCATCCCTGGACCCGCTATCAGCCGTGGTCCTGTGGACTGGCTGCCCATGCACCAGGGCCTCTGCCTCCACCCTTTAGACACCTCATAAAGACCCATCACTGTGTATTTGTTCTGAATGCAGGGGCGTGGACTGTGTTGGAGACAGACAGTACTCGGAAACGTCACTCTAGCCTCAGTGTGCTGTTGGCTTGGCGCCCTCTCCATATCCTCTTTACCGTTTCTCACTCATACGGGATGGGGCCTGCGAACCCTCAAACCTCTGTGCCCTCACTGAGAGAAGGACTAAATAAAGAATGTCGATAATGAAAGAGCTTTGTCCGATTCCAGTGTATGGTGGACCTCCCAAAAAGACAAGTTGTGTGGGGGACAGAGGAAAAGTCCAAAGTCTACTGCTCATGTCTGGGATGAGACTGTGGTCAGCAGAGTTGATTCCCAACGGTCCTAAGATTTCTCTGCAGACTGGCTCACTGGTGTTCCAGATATCTGTGGCATGTGGATTCTTCTAGCCACATCTGTTTCTCACAACTTTTTTTTTCAAGACAGGGCTTCTTTGTGTAACAGCTCTGACTGTCCTGGAACTCTCGCTTTGTAGTCCAGGCTGGCCTCAGACTCACTGAGATTTGCCTGCCTCTGCCTCCCAAGTGCTGAGATTAAAGGCGTGCGCCACAACAGCCAGCTTAACTTTTTTCTTTTTATTTATGTATGTTTGTGTGTGCATCTGTGTGCATGTCCGTGTAAATATTATGCACATGTGTCTGTGCATGCCTATAGAGGCCAGAAGAGGGCGCTGATTCCCTTGGAGCTGGGGTGATGGGACAGATGGTTGTGAGGGTTGGGTTCTGAACTCCAGTCCTCATGAGTGAATGGCAGGCTGCCTTAGCCACTGAGACATCTCCAGTCCACGCTTGTCTCAGTTTCTAAGCAATTTTAGCATCCTTGAAATGGCGTCTCTACTATAGTAGCGGACCAGAATCACACACTCTTGCGTCCGCATCATAAGGCAGGCCTGGACCCAGCACAGCAGCCTTCTCTTGCCTCTTCAGCTGCTCTCCTCCGATGATATAACAGGTATCCAAGGGTGACGTAGTCAGTCCGTGGAATGTGCTTGTCTAGCACATGAGACCCTGCGTTGATTCCCAGCACCTCATAGACTGGGAACGAATGATAGTGCTCTCCTCTGACCCCAGCACTGTGGATGTAGAGGCAGGAGGATCAAGAATCCAAGGTCATCTTTGCTGATGCTAGCCTAGTCTACATGAAAGTCTGTCTTTAATAAGGGAGAGGGAGTTGTGTGGCTAAATTTGTCACCAAATCTGATGGCCTGAGTTCAATTTCTGGAAGCCACGCTCTGAAGAAAAAGAACTGACCCCTGTCAGTTGACCTGTGACCTCCACATATGCTCCATGCCTTCCCCCCTCCCTTTTAAAAGTAAAAGTAGTTAAAAAAAAAAAAAAAGGCTGAGCAAGAACAAACATGGGCCAAACAGATGAGGCAAGAAGTTCTTCCTCAGCCAGGCCATGGTGGTGGCACATGCATTTAATCCCAGCACTCAGCAGGCAGAGGCAAAGGCAAGCAGATCTTTGTGAGTTCAAGACCAGCCTGGTCTACAAGAGCTAGTTCCAGGACAGCTAGGGCTGTTACACAGAGAAACCTTGTCTTGAAAAACCAACCAAACAACAAAAAAAGTTCTTTCTCTAGGGTCTGTTGGAGACTGTATCACTATTTGGAATAAGGTCTCAAGCCAGAACCTTCCCAGTGATGAGTGAGCCCCACATCTTTGCTGGCTTGCCTTCCACTGAAAGCCATGACGCCCCTGCTCTTCTTGCTCAAGAAAGCCACTGCTTTCTGAGTGAGTCAGGGTCACTTGGTCCGGGACAGCTGTGGCTCGCCTTACACGAGCTAAATTGGGAACTGGAATGTCACACAGATGCCCCATGTCTCCCTGCCCCCACAGTAATATTAATCTCTCTGGGGAGTAAGGGACAAACAGTACTGCCTGCAGAGTGGACAAAGGGTGGTTTAGGGGAGCTAAAGCCACAAGTGCCTGGAGAGGCTTCTGAGCAAGGAGTGCGGACAGACGAGTCTGGAAATAGCCAGGGTGAGAGGAGCTGTTAGAGGAAGAGACAGGAGACGTCACTCAAGAGGGAGCAATAGCAGGGATCCTAAGAATCCACAGTCTAGAGTTTGCAAGGAAGGGGTGCACAGGCAGCGGGAAGGCCGGGAACAGGGCCACAGCCAAGGCAGGCACGAGAGCACCGAGGGATGAACTTCACGGTGGGTTTCAAGCCGCTGCTCGGGGATGCACACAGCATGGACAACCTGGAGAAGCAGCTCATCTGCCCCATCTGCCTGGAGATGTTCTCCAAGCCCGTGGTGATCCTGCCCTGCCAGCACAACCTGTGCCGCAAGTGTGCCAACGATGTCTTCCAGGTGGGCCCCTGGACAGCTGGGAGGGCACGGGTGGCTGTAAGTGTGCCAACAATGTCTTCCAGGTGGGCTCCGAGATGGGTGGGAGGGCACAGGGTGGGAGCTCCCACAGGGACTGAGCCGCAGGAGAGCTGGGGTCGTAGGATCCCGGAGTAAGCATGAGTCAGCAGGTGCCCTGAGGCTGGCAAGCTCAGCCCATGTCCACAGCAGCTAGACAGTGGCATCTGAGGGGGACTGGCAGGGACTGCCAAGGAAGAGTGGTCCTGCCTGAGCTTTGTGGGAGCTCTACTGGGTTTTGTTTACTTTGAGGCTTTGATTTTTTTTTAAACTGTAGAAGAGATCAATGACATACTGAGGAACTAAAAAAATAATAGGGTCAACAAGATGGTTAGTTGTTGAAGGAAGGTACTTACTACCAAACCTGACAACCTGAATTTGATCCCCAAAACAAAATGTGGTAAAAGAGAGGACTCCTGAAAGCTGACCTATGACCTCCATTTACGTGAGTGCACACACACACCCTTAAAAATAAGAGCTGGGTATGGTGGTGTACACCTGCAATTCTAGCACTTAGGGGCCTAGGGCAGGAGGACTGTCATTATTTTGTTTTGTTTTTGAGACAATCTCTATGTAGCCCTGGCTGTCCAGGAGCTCACTATGTAGAACAGGCTATCTTCGAACTCATAGAGATCCTCCTGCCTCTGCCTCCCTGGTGCTGGGATTAGAGAGACATCACCACCGTGGCTTGATGATCTATTGTTATGATTTTCAGGCTAACCTGGTTTACACAGTGAATTCTGGACCAACCTACAAGACCCTGTCTCAAACAGAAAAGAAAGGAAAAAAAATTAAAATGAAAACTAAAGCCATGAGAAGGCATATGCACAGAGCTCGTCTGTCCTTGATGGAGCTGGTTAGACACAGTGGTCCAGGGAAGCAGGAAGTCTCCCCAGTCTCGCACCTGTGAGCCTTTCTGATCTGGTAAAGAGGCTCGTGGACTAACTAACACTCAGGTGACTTATAGACAGACAGACAGAAAGCAGAAGCAGAATGGTACTTCCCAGAAATGCCTATGTAGCTGTGGTCATGAGGCCGGGCATAGCTAAGTTATAAGTCACTGATATCATTCTGTCCACACATTTCAAAAATAAAAACAAAAAAGCCTGGCATGGCTGCAATCCCAGCCTTGGGAGATGGCAGCAGAATGAGCCAAGGTTGGCTTGGGCTATGAGACCCTGTCTAACCAACCAAATAAATGCAGATGCCAGAATTCCTGGTAAATTCATAGGCTTCCGTCCCTGCTCTGTGTCATTCGTAGAGGTTCGAGTAGGCTATAGACCTGGTCAGAGGTCGGGGAGAGCGAAGGGACAGGACACAGGTGTACAGAAGCGCCTGGGAGGAGCAGCACAAACTGCAGGCTAGCCTGGTCTACGGAACAAGTATACCAGCATAAGCAGGGACTAGACACAGCAAGACCCTGTCTCAAAAAGAAAAAAAAAAAGAGATGGCTCAGCAGCTAAGAACACTTGTTGCTCTCCCCCACAACTCGGGTTCAGTTCCCAGTCTCCACAAGGTAGCTCACAACCAGCTGTAACCCCAATCCCAGGGGATCTGATGCCCCCCTCTAAACCCTCCCTGCATGGGCACCATGCATGCAGGCAAAATACACAAAAAATAAATCTTTAAAAAATTAAAAGAATTATTCCTGCTTTTCACAGACTATAAGGAAATGAGTTGAGCAGAGTTTCCACGCCCCCTTTTCCCTTCTCTCTTTGGTGCCATAGTTAATCCTGGGCACTGTGTGTTAAACATGCACCCTGCCATTGATCTATACAAGCTCCAACACAAACTATCCGTAAAAATACTAATGTGTATGTGTGCGCATGTGTGTGTGCACGTGCGTGCCTGTGTGTACATACAGGTGCCCACAGAAGCCAGGAGAGGGTGTCAGACTCCCTGGAGCTGCAGAGTTTGTGACACGGGAGCTGGCACTCTGAAAGAGCAGCAAGTGCTCAAAATGGCTGGGCTGCCTCTCCACCCTCAACACAGCAGGTCTTACTTCACTAAGAATTTAGGCTCCTTGGTGTAGCAGGCTTTCTCGAACTGGCAGCCCCCAAATCATGACACAGAATCTCTTATTAGTTATGAATGCTCGGCCTTATGCTTATCCCACTAGCTCTCATAACTTAATTTAACCTGTTTCTCTTCATCTACACTGTGCCTAGGGGCTCTTACCTGTCTTTCATTCTGTATAGCCTACTATTCCTGCGTGTGTGCCTGGCTGGCAGTGGCTGCCTGGTTCTGGGTGTTTCCTCTTTTTCGATCTCTCTCAAGCCTAGATTCCTCCTCCTGCTTAGTCTCTCTGCTTGTGAGCTTCGCTTATCCCTCTACTGCCTAGCTATTGGCCATTTAGCTTTTTACCAGACCAACCGGGTGCTTTAGGCAGGCAACGTGCAACAAGGACACACCTTCACACAATTAAACAAATGCGGCATAAACAAAGCAGCACACCTTTGCACAGTTAAAGTAATATTCCACACCACCTGGGGGATAGGATGTTTGAAGGCAATACTGGGCTGTTAGGCCATCACAGCATGACTACATGCCCTGTCTGTCTTCTGCCCCCTTCACTGAGTAGCCAACACTCCAAAATCTCCTGCCACTGTCCCCCTGAGTTCTCTTCAGAGTTCCTTTTATTCTGGGTGTCCAAACCTGCCATTATTTGGCTGTTGAGACCTGGATCCCCCTGTCTGGGGTCCTAGACGGCATGTTGTTCTGACCCTGTCTCAAACCAACAAATAAAACGAAAAATTTTTGCCAGGTGTGGTGGTGCACTCCTGTAATCCTGGAAGCATGATTGTCATGAGTTTGAGGCCAGCCTAGGCTACGTAACTAGTTCTGCGTAAGTGGTTATGTCTTTCCCACCAGCCTGGGTTCTCCTTTGGTCTGAAAAGCTGATACCTCTTAAGCTGAAATATCCAGAAAAGACATCTTTCCCGTGTGTTTATACACACACACCTACTGCTCTCTCTCTCTCTCTCTCTCTCTGTGTGTGTGTGTGTGTGAGAGAGAGAGAGAGAGAGAGAGAGAGAGAGAGAGAGAGAGAGAGAGAGAGAGAGAGAGAGAGAGCCTTCTCCTTCCCTCCCTCCCTCGTCACCCCCTGCACGCGCCATGGCACATGTGTGAAGAGCTTCCACTAGTGAACGTCAGACTTGACAGGCAACTTTACCAACTGAGCCATCTCTCTGACCCCAAGGCAGCCCATTATTAGAACCCAAAATATGTGAAGTCAAAGAAACATCTGGGACACTAAGGAAAGTATTTGGTAAAAAGCAGGCAAGGGGCCGGGTAGTGGTGGTACACACTTTTAATCTCAGCACTCGGGAGGCAGAGGCAGGCGAATCTCTGTGAGTTTGAGGCCAGCCTGGTCTACAGTGTGAGTTTCAGAATAGCTAGGACTCTTACACAGAAAAACCCTGTATTGAAAGAAAAAAAAATAAAGCAGCCAAGGGGCCAAATATGGTGGCACATGCCTTTGACCCCTGCACTCAGAAGTTGGAGACAGGTGGATCTTTTCTGAGTTTGAGACCGACCTAGTGAATTCCAGACCTCCCAAGTGAGACCCTGTCTGAAAAGCAAGCAAACAAACAAACTGGAGAATATCGATTTCCAAATGATAAGGTGTCTAGCACAGAGTCCAGGAATAGCCACTAGAGAGACTGCAGAGTGAGCGTGTGACCTTCCTTCTTCAAGGCACAGCGCTGACACGTGAATGCATGTGAATACATGCGAATACATGTGAATGCATGTGAATACATATCTGGGCCCAGAGAGATCTAGGAAGGTTCTGGGACAAGTCCTGTGCAAAAGCAGATTTGGTGGCACACCGCTTGGTGCAGCTCAGGAGGCCGAGGCGAGAGGGTCACTTAATCCGTCATTTAACACACCGAGATCCTGTCTTTACAGAAATGAGAAGTGGGGGGGATGTTCTTAGTGCCTGCCTAGTAAGCCCAGACCCCGGAGTTTAATCCCAGCACCAGGTAAACAGGGTGTGGCAGCTCACACCTGTAATCCCATACCCAGGAGGTGGAGGCATGACAAATTTGAGGCCAGCCTGGGCTACATGAGACCCTGTCTCAAAAATAAATGAACAAGACCCAAGCCTGTGTAGATTATTTGAGAGGTAACGTGGCCCGCAGGGCCCTGAGATGGTTCTGTAGGTCTGATGCAGAACAACCAGCTCTCCTCAGGGGCGAGAGCGGACAACTCGCTCCTCCAGGCTTTATTTGGGGAGGCCTGGGGGAGGCTGACCCAGTTACCCAGCGACACCCGTGTCTATACATCTCAGCTCCGTCTGAAAGATGAGCATATTTCGTTTTTCACACATTGCCTCCACATTTTGACAACTCTAGGCATAATCAGATAGTCTGTTTTCTAAGTATGGCGACGGGAATAGGACTTTTAGTTCCTCCATCTTCAGATCTCTGAGGAGGAAAGCCTTCAGAACACTGCCTAGAAAGTTGGCAGTCGTGAACATGGTAACAGTGTAACACACTTAAATTTTTATGTGTACATTTTTTCAAACACCTTGGAAGCTCATAGCATGAAGTTCATAGCATGGATCTGCCACTAACTTCAGATCTTAGATTCCCTTCACCAAACACAACCATTACCAGCTTCTCTGAGAATCTTTCTAGAAATTTCCACACCTAGGCACACGCTTGCACATATAGACACACTTACACTACACCAAACACCTTTGTTCAATTCTTGTTTTGTTTTGTTTTAGTTTGGGTTTTGGTTTTTTGAGACAGGCTGTTTCTGTGTAGCCCTGGATGTTCTGGAACTCAATCTGTAGACCAGGTTATCCTTTAACCCAGACTGTCGCCTGCCTCTGCCTCCCTAGTGCTGGGATTAAAGGCACCTGCCACCACAGCCCTGCTTTTTTTTTTTATTTGTTCCCTACATAGAAGATACAGTATGTCTTCTGTTTTATCATTGCTATTATTTTAGCTTTTATATATATTATTTTGGGTGCGGCACGTGTTGAAGTCAGAACACAACACTGTATACTGCATAGTGTCAATTCTCTCCTTCCACCTCTTCTTGGATTCTGGGAACCAAACTAGAGCCCCTAGGGCTGTGACGCAAATGTCCCCCTAGTCCTGCTTGCTCTTCTTGAGACAAAGTTTTACTCTGGCCAATCCAAGTCCAGGCTGGTCTTGAATTCAAGATCCTCCTACTTCAGCCTCCCAAGGGCCTGAGCACAGATGTGAGTCGCCACACCAGCTGTTTTCTGTTTCAGAGAGCAGCACAGGGTCCATTGTTATGAGCAGACCACAGTCTCTTTAATCCACCTGCTAAAATGTTTGTCTGCATTCAGGAGCTGTTGTCCAGTGTTTGTTGGAGGAACTGTGGTGGTTGCGTTAGGCTGGGGTGTATTCAGCTGATAAAGTGCTCACCCAGCACCCACAAAACTCTGGACTTAATCCCTAGCTCCACATTTACAATCTCAACACACAGGGGAATCGAGGTCATTCTCTGCAATACAGCAATTTGGACGAGCTCCTGGGCTATGAGAGGCACTGTTTTTCAAAGGAAATTATGGATCAAGATTAAGGATTTGAGAAAACCATCTGTAATCTAATCCTGCCTCACCCAACACAAGTATCTTCATTTTTGTCTACTTTATCAACATTGCTTGAGACAGAATCTTACTATAGCACTAGTTAGCCGGGCACTCACTAGGTAGATGAAGCTGGTCTTGAATTCCTAACACTTTTCCTGCCTAAGTTTCCCCAGAGTTGTGATTACAGGTATTTACCGCGATGTCCAATTCATGTTTACGTATTACTTGATCGCCTTCAAGCCCTCGTCTCCCTATTGTTTTACTTAGTTGCTGTTCTAATTCTATTTAAAGCTCTAATCCTCTGTTTCTCTAATAAGAAACAGAAAACTTCAAAATATGACATTAGCCCCTCTAATCCTCTCCCTCCCCACACTTGCACCCACTCAGCCTCCAAAACCTTGGAGGAGAGCAAAGCTGTTGATGTGGGAAACTGACACAAACATCTCCCCGTGTGCTTCTGGCTGTATTTGTAAACCCGGTTCTTATCCAAACTCCTTTCAAGCAAGCCTTCAGATTATTTTGGTATCTGCCTCCGCTTTGCTGTGGGCACTTGTTTCTGAGAAGCAACCTGTTGTCATTTAGTAGAAAACCAGAAGGTACTGGAAGGAGGTTGCTGGAAGAACCGTCTTCTTGGAGGAAGTCCAGGCAGGGAGGGCCTTACAGTGGGAACTGTCAGAAAAGAGACCTTCTGGACTGCAATGCAGGCTGCTTTCCCGCTGGGCACCAAGCCTTGATTTTGATCCCCAGCACTGTAGAAACCAGGCATGGTGGTGTGATGGTTTGCACCTGCAGTCCCAGCTCTTGAGAAGATGAGAAATTTCACAAGTCACCCCTAGCTCTACATAGTGAGTTCAAGGCCAGCCTGAGCTATATCAGACTGTGTATGCCTCTCTCTCTCTGTGTGTGTGTGTGTGTGTGTGTGTGTGAGAGAGAGAGAGAGAGAGAGAGAGAGAGAGAGAGAGAGAGAGACAGAGACAGAGACAGAGACAGAGACAGAGACAGACAGACAGAGCAGAGACAGAGACACAGAGCGAGAGAAGTACCAGAAGCCTGCTGTATTTTTGGCTCTTTGAGGCAGCGTTCTGCTATGTATTTCTGGCTGGACTTGCCTGATATGTTCTATGTAGCTGAGACTGGTCTAGAACTCGCTACAATCCTCCTGCCTCAGCCTTCTAAGTGCTGTGCCTCAACCCCCAGCTGAACACCAGGGCTTCTCCAGCCCACCTTTACCCGGTTTCCTTTTGGAGAATCTGATTTGTTGCAAGGCCGAGCTACAGTGACCTTGCTTGGGTTTGGGATGTTAATTCCCCAGGGAACAAAACTCCACTGCTGAGACATCCCACCCTTCGCTGGTTCTCACATCTTTAGATTGTGTGTGTGTGTGCACGTGCGCAAGTTCTGCTGGTCTGTATTCATGTTTATGTAGAGGACAGAGGCTGACATCAGATGTCTCCACTTGCCATCTCTCATCCCTGTCCAGCACTAGTTACATATCCGCTACCACGCGCATCTCTTACATGGGTACTCAGGATCTGAACTCATGTCCTCATGCCTGAGTGGCAAGCTATTTATCTGGTGACTCAGCTCCGTAGTTCCCAGCTGTTTAAACTAGTAAGAACACCTCTTGTAACTTTAATAATCTGCTTTTAAAATTTCAAAATGAAAATAAGCCGGTTAGTGGTACACACATTTAACCCCAGCACTCAGGAGGCAGAACCAGGCAGAATCTCTAAATTCAAGGCCAGCCTAGTCCACAGAGTAAGTTCTAGAACAGTCAGGGATACACACAGAGAAACCCTGTTTTGAACTCTCCACCAAGAAGTTTTACAATGATCATGAATGATCATCTCTCTTATACACCTATGAGCACATGTGCGCGCGCGCGCGCGCGCACACACACACACACACACACACACGGATGCGTGTAACCCAGGCTAGCCTCAAACTTGCTATGTAGCTGAGACTGGCTTTGAACTCTTGACTCTCCTTTGTCTCCCAAATTTTAGGTCACAAGCAGGAGTCACCATGCTTGGTGTGGATGACCACTTTTAAGGCCTTTCTAGTTCTCCAGAGTCCTCCCTCAACCCATTCCGCTTGGCCTCTTAGTCTCTATTTCCACAGAGGGGCTTGTTTTCCACCTCCAGGGCAGGGCATACGTATCCTAGTCTCTCTCAGCCAGCATTTTAGCTTGTAGTAAAATCTGGATTCTTTCACGGCTGGGCCACTTTCATCAGATGTCTTCTGCCCATTGTGTTCCTGTACTTTCTCCAGTTACGACCTAGGGTCTGGTTCACAAACTTTACAAGACCCTCAGGTCTGCGGTGGTAGCTCATCCAGGGCCCATATTAGCATTCCCTGGCTAGCCGGGGCAGAGGACGGGCCCTGTGAGATACGGACACATTTGTCAGAGGACTTCAGTACAGAGCTCCTCTAGATAGACGACAAAGGGACTAGAAGAATCACGCAGCCCTCAAGAGAAAGTTCTGAGCATGGTTGGTCAAAGCCTTGAGCAAGAGCCGAGAATTAAATTCTCTTTACTAGTTCCATTCTTTGACACAGGGTCTCCAGTGTTCCAGGATGGCCTTGAACACAAAATGTGGTGGAGAATGACCTTGAACATCTCACCCTCCCAAGTGCTGGTCCAGGCGTGTACCTGCCAACCACACCCAGCTCATCCAGTGCTGGAGATCAAACCGAGCCCTTGTGCATGCTAGGCAGATGCTGCCAACTGAGACACATCCCCAGACCACTTGCTCCCTTCTCTTCGTTGTCTGTGGCGCTGAGGATGGAACACCATAAGCATCACTGCCCCACCAGCCCTGTCCATGTCATTTTCACCTTCACAGTGGAGAAAGAACAGTTATTTCATGCCCCAGGGCTCTGTGCAGTCATTATTTTACCTCATGTTCATTTAGTACTTTACAATTGATTGGGCACCTTCACAAACAAGATTCTGTAGAGCGGGATCATGGCTATCATACAGGCGAGCACACGGAATACAGATTACAGTCACACAGGGCAGGGACATCCACCGAGGTGTTTCCTGGAGTGATGGCATTTCCTTCACACATCACACGGTTAGCACATGAAATTGTGCTTCATGGGGCTGACTCCGAGAAGGACTTTTTTGTTGTTTTGTTTTTCAAGACAGGGTTTCTCTGTAGCTTTGGGGCCTGTCCTGGAACTCGCTCTGTAGCCCAGGCTGGCCTTGAACTCACTGAGATCCTCCTGCCTCTGCTTCCTGAGATTAAAGGCCTGCCCACCACCACCCTGCTTCCGAGTATGACATTTAAGGGAAGAATAAGACAGTTATGTGACATGACCGAGCAGGATACATGACCGGGCAGGATACACGACCGGGCAGAATACACGACCGGGCAGGATACATGACTGAGCATGCAATCAGTTTCCTGAAGCAGCGAGGAAGCAGGAGCAGGGGAACAGATTTGGCTAACTGAATATTAATTAGGTGGAGAGATCTTAGCCTAGAATAGACATTTCCATCTTTTTGAAGACGTCTTAAGGTTTCCACCAATACCCTAGAATCTGTAATTCCTATTTGTGATGACAATGTTTAGGGGCCTGCAGTCAGGGCAGAAGTAATTTTCTTTTCCTCCTGTGGATCCAACTGTAAAGCCCAGGATCCCTGACAAAGAGCCAAGAAGCTCGTGGTTTCTTTTATTTTCTTTCTCTTCTCTCTCTCTCTCTCTCTCTCTCTCTCTCTCTCTCTCTCTCTCTCTCTCTCTCTCT
>NW_026068173.1:847386-869031 GCF_014885135.2 Alexandromys fortis
CTTGGAAAAAAAGAAAAAAGAAAAGAAGTAAAAAGGGAGGAAGGGAAAAAAGGCGGGAGGTGCCACCACCCGGAATGCATTGCTGTTGCCTGGAAAATACTGCTGGGGTTACAAGCATGTGCCACCGTGCCCCGTGCTTTCGTGAGTTCTGGGTTTTGAACTCAGATCCCCATGCTTGTGAGGCAAGCATTTTACCAACTGGGGTATCTCAGAGCATGCATGCATACATGCGTGAGCGCACACTCACACATGCACGCACACTCATGCACACACACACACGCACACACACACACACCCTTTTGTAGAGTAGGTCTCTTACAGCCCAGGCTGGCCTTGGTCCTCGGCCTCACAAGTCAGGTGTGCAGCAACATGGCCAGGTTTGTCCACTGTCTTTACAAAAAGCTCTTGACGATTAGATTAGACTCAACAACATCCGGGAAGCCTAGAGAGCCTGTGCTTGACCACAGCAGGCCCTCAGCACCGGGTAGAATGCTAACAGTGAGTCTCAAGTGTCTGAATGTCAAGAAGAGAAAGGACAAAGAGGGAGAGTAGCAAGTTTTGTTGGTGGCCTGTAGCATAGCTGCTCTGTGCTCTGGAAACAGTTCCCGGAAGATTTCACATCAGTGAGACTGGTCTCTTCTTAACCACTGCTCATTTCTTAGCTCCAGCTGACCAGCATCGAGTATCCCAGCAAACAAGTTTTGCTTTAGTAGTCCTGGTATCTTGTTAACCACAGCTGATTCTTCAGCCCCAGGTAATTAGATCCACGGGATCCCCCTGAGAGTCTTTAAACTTCACAAGCCAGGCCTCCATCCTCTGCCCTGTTCTTAACATCTTCCAAGCTCCTAAGGAACATCCCACTGAGCTCTGAACACTCAGTGGCTCTTCTAGCCCAAAGTTCCAAAGTCCTTCCACACACCTCCCCCAAATCATGGCCAGGTCAGTCCCAGCAACACCCCACTGCACTGGTACCAACTTGTCTTAGCCAGGGTCCCTACTGCTGTGACAAGACACCATGACCAAAGAGCAAGCTGGGGAGAACAGGGTTTATGTGGCTTACACTTCCTCATTGTTCATCACTGAAGAAAGTCAGGACAGGAACTCAAACAGGGCAGAGGCTATGAAGGGAAGCTTCCTGGCTTGCTCCTCATGACTTGCTCAGTCTGCTTTCTTATAGAACCCAAGACCACCAAGCCAAGGATGGCACCACCCACAGTGGTCTGGGCCCTCTTCCGTTGATCACTAAATGAGAAAATGCCTTACAGCTGGATCTCGAGGAGGCATTTCCTCAGCTGACGCTCCTTCCTCTGATGACTCTAGCTTGTGTCAAGTCGACACACAAAACCAGACAATACAACTGACCCCTTGACACACGGACACACAAACACACAAATACATCACTATTAAGCCACAACCATTCCTTTCTTATTCATCCTCAAGATGTTAAATAACTTTAAAAGTACCACAGTCTTTACATATTCAAACACATTACAATTTCAGTTCCTTTAAAATGATCAATCTCTTTTAAAATCTAGTCTTTTAAAATTCAAGTGTCTCAGCCGGGCGGTGGTGGTGCACGCCTTTAATCCCAGCACTCGGGAGGCACAGGAACCAAAAGCTATGGAGAAACCCTGTCTCAAAAAAAAAAAAAAATCAAGTATCTCATTTGCGAGCTTCAGTTAAATTCTTTCTTACTTCAAGAGGGAAAAATCAGAATCCCAGCACTTGAGAGGCAGAGGCAGGCGGATCTCTGTGAATTTGAAGTCAGCCTGGTCTACAGAATGAGTTCCAGGACAGACAAAGCTACATAGTGAGACAGTTTCAATTTTTTTTTAAATAAAATAAAATATCTTTGTGGAAACATCAGGTAAGGGGGTTACAGTTAAGTTGCGAAATCTCTGTCATGTGCGCCGGGTGTTATTGGATGACATCTTTAATTTGGGGAGGTAGTGGAAGCCCGTGGTATGCCTGTACATTACAAAAGGAATTTGCCCAGTAGCCACAGGGATGGATATTAGGTTGAATGCAGCGGTGAGCAGTGGACGGCCATGCAGAACAGTGGACAGCTGTGAAGAGTAGTGGACAGCCGTGCAGAGCAGTGGATGACTGTTCAGAACAGTGGATAGCCGTGCAGAGCAGTGGACGGCTGTGCAGAGCAGTGGACGGCCATGCAGAGAACTACAACCAGCCCAACATGACTGGGCTGCAGACCTACAACACTGCATTGTCCCAGCTCCCCACAGCCATGGAATATTGGATATTGCCTTACCCTCTGAGGGTCCCGCCTGTCCCATCCTCCGGTTGGTATACAAGGAGTCCACTGGAAACCCCCTGGAGATATGCCAAGTCAAGGGGTCTACTGTTTCCTTTGTTCTATGAGCTCATGATTCTCTAGCTCAGTGGCTCTCAACCTTCCTAACGCTGCGACCCTTTAATACAGTTCCTCATGTTGTGGTGACCCCAACCATATCATTATTGTTGCTACTTCATAACTAATTTCACTACTGTTATAAATCAAAATGTAAATATCTATGTTTTCCAATAGTCTTAGGTGGCCCCTGTGAAAGGGCCATTCAGTTCCCAAAGGGGTCGTGACCCAGAGGTTGAGAACCACTGCTCTAGCTGATCAGGTTGGGATTTTTACTGTAAACAACCGGCTTTAAGGGCTTTAAGGACCTGAGTTCAATTCCCAGCAACCACATGGTGGCTCATACCATCTGTAATGAGATCTGGCGCCCTCTTCTGGCCTTCAGGCATATATGGAGGCAGAATGCTGTATACATAATAAATAAATAAAATATTAAAAAAACATAAAAAAACAAATAGGAGAAAAGGAAAAATGAAAAAGAGAGGGTGTGGCTCCTTCCCAACGTGGCACAAAACCTTTGTACCTGTGGTTCCAGAGCAGTCACCTGCCACACCCCGCCAGGAGGGGCCTCGACGCGGTCTTTATACTACTGGTCTTGCCAACTCAGACCATCTGTTTCTGAAGAAAGGAACGCAGGAGCATCCCTGCCAGTTGTTTACCTCTGCTTCTCAACAAAAAATGATTTATATAAACCGGGCAGTGGTGGCGCACACCTTTAACCCCAGCACTCAGGAGGTAGAGGCAGGAGGATCTCTGTGAGTTCGAGGCCAGCCTGGTCTACAAGAGCTAGTTCCAGGACAGGCACCAGAGCTACAGAGAAACCCTGTATTGAAAAACAAAACAAGGGGCTAGAGAGATGGCTCAGAGGTTAAGAGCACTGGCTATTCTTCCAGAGGTCCTGAGTTTAATTCCCGGCAACCACATGGTGGCTCACAACCGTCTGTAATGAGGTCTGATGCCCTCTTCTGACCTTCAGTCATATACACAGACAGAACACTGTATACATAATAAGTAAATAAAGATTTTTTTTTTAAAAAAAAAAGAAAAACAACAAGATTTAAAAATGCTTTATATATATTTCTTACGTTTATTTACTTATGTGGGTGAGTGAATGACACAGTGGGTGTGGGTGTCAGAGAGCAACTGTGGAATAGGGGGTCTCTCCTACAACGTGGGTTCCAGACGAGTTCTTAGCCCAATCCCATGAGCCTTTACAGTAGTCAGCTTGGCTTCTGCGTTTCAAGCCAAATTCAAGGAGAGAACCCTTGATTGGTTGCATCGGGTCAGGTGATCACCATCAGTCAGCTCTGTGGTAGCAGGATACACCTTTAGGGTCGCCTGGAGCAGATCTCTAAGAAACACAGTGTAAGGGTTCTGCCAAAGCTCCATGCTGGACCCCACTGAGAATCAATACTCACTAGGCCTTCGTTGCGACGTCCCTGTAACTGCTCTAGCCTTCGCACAACGTCAGACACAAAGTGAGCAATCCCATGCAGCCTGTAATTTTACCAATGCTGAATACTGGATAGATTTCAGAAGAAAGCATTGTCAAGGGCTGTGCAAGGGTCTATGTGTCCTGACTCACGGTGCCGGAAGCAACTTCCCACAATTATCCAGCTAATTGTAGTTTTTTTTTTTCTTTCTTTCTTTTTCTTTTTCTTTTCTTTTCTTTTCTTTTTTTTTTTTTTGAGACAGGCTGTCTAAACATGGCTATCCTCCCATGTAGATCCACCTGGAATTGAAGGCATGCATCGCTGTGTCCAGCCTTCCTTCTTTCCTTTCCTTTCCTTTCCTTTCCTTTCCTTTCCTTTCCTTTCCTTTCCTTTCCTTTCCTTTCCTTTCCTTTCCTTTCTTTTCCTTTTCTTTTTTAGACAGGGCCTCATGCACCCCGGGCTGGCCTTGGGTGATCTCAAAGGACGGCTCGAACTTTCACTGGCTCAGATCCTCCTGCCTCCACCTCCCAGCTGTACTGCTATGCCCTCTTTATATAGTGCTGTAGATCAAACCTAGACGAGCACTCTCCAGCTGAGCCACATCCCAGACCCTGGTCGCAATTTCTCTATTCCACTCTTCAGCACCTGGCGTGTGTGTGCCTCTGCCCAGGACTAGAGAGAAGCTCTCTCAGTGTCCAGTATATTATCCCAGCATCAGAGAGGCGGGGGCAGGTACACAGACATTCAAGACCAGTTTTGTGACTACACAAGACCATGGAGAGAGAGAGAGAGAGAGAGAGAGAGAGAGAGAGAGAGAGAGAGAGAGAGAGAGGAGAGAGAAGATGGTAATGGGGGAGACACATCTATAATCCCATTTAAGGTCATCCTCCATTATACACCGAGTTTGAGATAACCTTACAAGATCTTGTGAAACATGCACACACACACACACACACACACACACACACACACACAAAACACCTTACATGTGGCCCATAGGGGTCCAAGCTGGAGGACACTGGTGATGCTGTCAGCCCCTTGTCTGTGTCAGCGTTCTGCCAAAGCTCCATGCTGGACCCCACTGAGAATCAATACTGCTCAGGCCTTGGCCAAAGTGAGGTTCTGCATGCAGGACACTCAAGGTGCTGGGCTGAGGAATGAAGCAGAGACAGGCAGGAAGCCATCTTAGTCTCTTGTCAGACTGCTCCTGGGGGACATCAGATGCAGAGAAGAGCTAATGCCTCCTCCTTACCACTCCTGCGCCCACCACTTCCCTCATGCCTCACTATGCTTCTGTTGTCTCCTGTCCTCGCAGGCCTCTAACCCTCTGTGGCAATCCCGGGGCTCCACAACTGTATCTTCGGGCGGTCGCTTCCGCTGCCCATCTTGCAGGCATGAGGTTGTCCTGGACCGGCATGGGGTCTACGGCCTGCAGCGGAACCTCCTGGTGGAGAACATTATTGACATCTACAAGCAGGAATCCTCCCGGTGAGATGTCTGGCTGCTGGCCTCTCTGGAGGGAAGAGCCTGCACCGTCAGGGATTAGAGGGGCTGTTTAGTCAGGCTTACCACTGCTGTGATGAAACACCGTGACCAGAAACCACGTGGGAGGGAAATGGTTTATTTGGCTTATGCTCCCACATCATAGTCTATCGTGGAAGGATGTCAGGACAGGAAGTCAAACAGGGCGGGAACCTGGAGGCAGGAGCAGATGCAGAGGCCATGGAGGGTGCTGCTTACTGGCTTGCTTCTCATGGCTTGCTCACCCTACTTTCTTATAGGAACCCAGGACCAGCCGCCCAGGGATGGCCCCACCCACAGTGGGCTGGGCCCTCCTCCATTAACCACTAATTCAGAAAGTGCCCCACAGGCTTGCCTGCAGCCCCATTTTATGGAAACATTATTTTAATTGGGGTTTCTTCCTCACAGATGACTTTAGCTGCATCAAATTGACTTAAAACTATCCAGTATGGGGGGGGGCGGTTGATGGGAGACAGGGACACACACACAATGGGGAAAGAAGAGGAGGGGATTGGGTTCCTACCCAGGGAGGCCGAATTTTGTCTTTTTTTGTTTGTTTGTTTTTTGTTTTTTGTTTTTCAAGACAGGGTTTCCCTGTGTAACAGTCCTAGGTGTCCTAGAACAAGCTCTTATAGACCAGGCTGGCCTCAAACTCACAGGGATTCACCTGCCTCTGCCTCCCAGGTGCTGGGATTAAAGGCATGCCTGCACCACCGCTGCCTGGCTTTGTCTTTGGAGTCAAATGTTCAATCTTACTCCCTCTGGTCTGTGACCAAAGCCCACCCCAAAGTTCTTGACCTCACCAGCTCCCACAACTTCCTGTCCTGCGGGGCCTCTTTGTCCCCTGCAATAGACTCTTCTTGGGCCCAGTCTTCCTCGGAGGCTCTTTTCTTCCCCAGTGCCAGTCACGCCTGGCTCCCTGACAATCGCTACTCCCTTGTCCATGGTCCTCAGGCCGCTGCACTCCAAGGCTGAGCAGCACCTCATGTGTGAGGAGCATGAGGATGAGAAGATCAACATCTACTGCCTGAGCTGCGAGGTGCCCACCTGCTCTCTCTGCAAGGTCTTCGGGGCCCACAAGGACTGCGAGGTGGCCCCTCTGCCCACCATTTACAAACGCCAGAAGGTATCTGGCCAGGGAGGGACTCGGGAAGGGGGTTTAGGATAGGGCAGTTCTCACTCTGCTCAGGTGAAGTCTAGCAGATCAGGGCCGGCCAAAGCCACGGGTCTACTCTTGAGTCTGCACGCAACCTTAAGGAGTCACCTGACCTCCCTGGTCCTGACATCCTTCACTTATCTTGAATACTTCGGTTGCTGTCACCATAGCCTTAGCTAATGCATGACAGTAGCCACGACAACACAGAGGACTGCATACCCTGAGGGTTTTTTTTTTTCTTCGAGACAGGGTTTCTCTGTGGCTTTGGAGCCTGTCCTGGCACTAGCTCTGTAGACCAGGCTCACAGAACTCACAGAGATCCGCCTGCCTCCCGAGTGCTGGGATTAAAGGCGAGCGCCACCATCACCAGGCCCTCAGGGGTCTTTAGCCACGCCTTTAGCTTCTCCATAGCTGTCAGATTGGTTGGGATGTGAAAAGAAAGTGGGGGGGGGGACCAGGATCAAAGAGCCACTGCAAACAGAATGAATATCATTTCTCAGAAGACCATGCTGGCTAGAGTCAGGTGGTTATATCATGAAACCTACCAAAGGTGTGTGGGGAGGGATGCCTTTTAAGACTCCTAACACCTCAGCTCATGTGGGAGTCCCAGGCGATCAAAGCAGTCAACTGTATTGCCTGGTTTTTGACAGAAAGAGATGCAAACTCTAAGCTGGATGAAGATCCCTTCAGTGTAGACCCTTAGGCTGACCTTAGATTCCTACCAACCAATCAGTCATTCACAGCTGAAGACATACAGAGGCGTGGACTGTGAGCACAGCGAGCAGAGCAATGACAGTTCAGACCCCGGGGTGCTGAGAGCTGCTGGCAGCAGTGCCTTGACCAGAGGTCACAGAATACACAGCAGATGGTCACTGATAGTTCAGGTGTCCACCCACCAGATGAGTCAAACTCATGGAGAAAACCTCATCAAGGCTTACGGGGCCACGGACTCTGAAAACTGGCTGCTTCTGTCTTTCATTTTTCTCCTGTGCCTATATTCCCTCCCTAAAAACATCTGTGGGTATTTCCCCACTGCCTGTGCTTATCTCGTGTATGTTCCGGCTACTGGGCACACTTATAGCTGTGGGTGGTCAGGAAGGTGATGTCTGCTTAAGTGTGTGCACAAGTTTGATGAATAGAAATAATACTAGAATCCTTCATGGCCCAGACTGATACAGGAAAACTGCATTGTTCTCAGTTACAAAGACAGCCTTTCACACACCATTAGCTGATTTTAGACCTCAAAACAAATTCAAAACAGACCAATTGCTTGTGCAAAATATGCACACAGGCAAGTTACCAGGTGTCTGTTGACCTAAAGTCAGTCTGATAACATTAAGACACAAGTCCCCACAGTCACTGACTTTCTGCATGGACTCCTAAACCTCACTCTTATGATGCGAGGTTCAAGTTTCAGCCAACTGTTTATTGCTTAGGTCCCGAATTTCAATGTTACTCTCCATGATGTCTCTCAGGCTACATGCAGACAGACCATGCCTCCTGCCTGCACAGTTGAGTGTTGCTATGGTTACTCATTTCCAGCTGGTCAGTGTGACATTCTAAGCCTGAGAGAAACCACATGATTCCTTGTGTATCAGAATGGTTTTGTCTCAGCTGTTTACTCAAGAAATGCTAACTGACCCTGAGAGTGTAACTCACATCTTGTCCAGAGTTTGTTCTAAGAGGAAGTGTGCGAGTGTGTGAGTGAGTGTGTGACTATGCGTGACTGTGTGTGTGTGAATGAGTATGTGAGTGAGTGTAAGAGTGTGTGTGAGTGGAGGTGTGTTACGAGTGTGTGTGTGAGTGAGTGTGTGAATGGAGGTGTGTGAGTTAGTATGTGTGTGAGTGTGTAAATGGAGGTGTGTGAATGAGTGTGTGAGTGGAGGTGTGAGTGTGTGTGTTGTGAGTTGAAGTGTGTGAGTGTGTAAATGGTTTGTGTGAGTGAGTGAGTGAGTGAGTGAATGAGTGTTGTGAGAGTGTGTGAATGGAGGTATGTGAGTGAGTGTGTGTGAGAGTGGAGGTGTGTATGAATTGAGAATAGTGTGAGTGAGAGATATAAAGGAGAATGTGGCAGTGTGTGAAGAAATGTCACAGAGTAGAGAGAAGTGTATATAGAAGAGGGATGTGTGAAGAACGAGATGTAGCTGTATGTAAAGAGATGTAACTCTGTAGAGAGTGTCAAGAAAGCGATTATTCAAGATGAAGTAAAAGAGAAAGTTACCCTCAGGAAAGTGTGTGCTTCTTCCTTTTTTCTTAAATTACTGTCAGAATGTGATCCTTCTCTAAGACCCTCAGATGGATAGGAATTTTCTCTATGCCCCACTACTCTGAAGGCATTCTTTCTGCAGCCCTGGGTGAGGTCGTGGGAGCTGGCATCTCGGGCTGCAATACTTGGGGAATTCAGATGCTGGAATTATTGAAATCCACTATGCACACATTTTTAGAAGGTGGAATAATGCCAGGCATGGTTGAGCACTGCAGTTACAGCACTTAGGATACGGATGCAGGAGGATCTCTAGTATGAGGCCAGCCTAAGCTACATAAGGAATTCCAAGCCAGCCTGGACTATATAAGGAGACCCTGTTGTTAAAGAAAAATAAAGATGAAATAAGATAACAGCAAAAGGTAGGATTGGAGATGAACAAAATCTTGCCTAGCACAAAATCTTGGATAGATTTTCAGAACTGAAAACATATGTAAAATGACCATACGACAGCCTGTTGTGGTGTACACTGTAACCCCAGCTACTAGGGAGGCTGGGACTAGAGGATCATAAATTCAAAGCCAGTTTAGACAATATAAAAAGGTCCAATCCAAGAAAAACAAACCAAAAACAGGAAAATAGATTTGGCAAGGAACAAAGTAGAGTCTTTAGAAATCAACAACTCTTGAAAACCCAGTGAATGGATCGGGTGATGGATTTCTCTACTGCACGAGAAGAGTGCAAACAGCACACCAACCCAGAATGCTCCAGGAGGTCAAAGATGAGTAGCTCTAACGTGATCCTACCTGACTCGCAGAATGGCAGGAATAGAAGGGAGGCAGTGTTAATTGAATGGGTAGCCCTAAGTATTTTTCAGAATTAATGGCTACTGATAAAGCACCTAGGACAGTCTGGTATATAGTGGGTGATTAGAGAATGTCACGTGTCTTCACATTTGGGGGTGGGGGACTTCTAGAACCCACAGAACGTGCTCCCAAGCTTCTAGATCTTTGTAGATGTCCTTGAATGGGTGAGGTGGGGACAATCCCATGGGATAAGAGGGAAGCAGCTGCTGGAGGGAGCTTCCAGCTCTAAGAGCTGGCCCATGTGTGTGACAGAGCGAGCTGAGCGATGGCATCGCGATGCTGGTGGCAGGCAATGACCGCGTGCAAGCAGTGATCACGCAGATGGAGGAGGTGTGCCAGACCATTGAGGTGAGCCTGGGCTGGGAGGACAAGGGACAGAACAGTCCATAGTCCGAGGGGTGGAGGTAGAATAAGCACAAGTTTCAGGCCAGCCTGGACGACTTATGGAGATCCTAGCTATAAATAAATAAACAATAAATAAATAAGCAAGCAGGCAGGGTGTAGTAGCCCAAGACAATAATGACAGCACCCTGAGGCTGAGGCAGGAGGATTTCTCATCAAAGGCCCACTTGACCCATACCAAAAATAAGTGAGTGGGGCTGGAGAGATGGCCCAGGGGTTAAGAGAAAGAACTGCCATTGCAAAGGACCAGAGTTCAGTTCCCAGCACCCACACTGCAGGTCTCAAAACTGCCTGTAACTCAGCTCCAGGGGAATTCAATTCTTCTGGCCTCCATGGGCACCCACACACCACACACATATACTTAATTGAAAATAATACAACTAAAATTGTGGAAATAAATAAATAAGCAAAATAAATATTAAAAGATAAAAGAGGCTGGGAAGTGAGAGTAATCAGATTATATACACACATATATATGTGAAATTGTCAATGAATACATTTAATTAAAAATTATGTGGTGAGAAATAATTATATGCCCTTATTATATCATATTAACTAAATATATTTGAATATTGAGAGAGTATTTCCAGTCAATGAATTTTAGAAATTTAGATTCCTTGTTTTCTTTTCAATTATGTATATTTGTGTGTGTACAGGCATGTGCACATGACTGTTAGTTCCCGCAGAGGCCGGAAGAGCTTGTTGGATCTCTTGGGGTTACAGGTAGCTGTGAACCTTCTGGCATGGCTATAGGAACAGAAATCAGAACCTCTGCAAGAGCAGAAACACTAACAGCTGGAGCTACCTCTCCAGCTCTCTAACCAATGTCTGTATTTAAAAATAGAGCTTAATTTCATAGCAGAGCAAAAAATTAAAAATATAAAACTCAAATAGTCTTTTAAAATAATGCTGATGGTAACTCATTTTATTTCCTTTATGAAGTAAGTGGCAATTAATGCCAAGCCAAGCCAGGGCCAGTGACATACATGGCTCCCAGAAATAGCTTTGAAATATGTTGTTGTCATTGTTAATTGAAAAAATCTGAGCTGGATTCTGTGCGTGGAAGGAAGTCACACCTTCCTTCTGGACTTTCCTTGAGTTCTGTTTAAGGGGTGGAGAGGGATAAAATACCCTGCCAGCTGCGACCTCCCTCAGGCTTGCTCTAATCTTTCAGGACAACAGTCGCAGGCAGAAGCAACTGTTAAACCAGAGATTTGAGACCCTGTGCTCGGTGCTGGAGGAGCGCAAGGGCGAGCTGCTGCAAGCGCTGGCCAGGGAGCAGGAGGAGAAGCTGCAGCGCGTGCGAGGCCTCATCCGTCAGTACGGAGACCACTTGGAGGTTTCCTCTAAGCTGGTGGAGACCGCCATCCAATCCATGGAGGAGCCGCAGATGGCTCTCTACCTCCAGGTGGGCGGAGATGGAGGGAGGCAGGCGCCCAGGGTGGCGGGAATCAGGGCCTGGGTAGCCGGGCCAAGTCTTACCTGTGGTAATTTCTTGTCACCACGACCTGGGAAAAGTCACCCTTCTACACGCGCGCGCGCGCGCTTTCTCTCTCTCCTTAACGAATTGGGATGTACGCCCCTACCTACCCCGCAGGACTGGTGAGAATCAGAAATGGGGCTTTGCCGGGGCTGGCGCAGCGCTCACCTTCGCCCTCCTTTTCTCCCCTGCAGCAGGCCAAGGAGCTGATCAACAAGTGAGTGGTCTGCACGGTGGGAAAGGAAGGGACCCTGTGGCTTCCTTCCATCTAATCTGGGGAGGGGCTTGAGGAAGTGGAGGAGTCCCTCTGCTGAGCCCTGTGGCCATCACAGGGTCGGGGCAATGTCGAAGGTGGAGCTGGCAGGACGGCCGGAGCCAGGCTATGAGAGCATGGAACAATTCTCTGTGAGCGTGGAGCACGTGGCCGAAATGCTGCGGACCATCGACTTCCAGCCGGGTGAGGGAGCTGAGGGAGTTTAGACCCGCCGTAAGGGTATGAGGTGGGCGCTCCAACCAGGGGAGCAGGGGCTCCACATCACCAGCCCTGCCTTCCACCTAGGCGCCGCAGGGGATGAAGAGGATGACGAGGTGGCTTTAGACGGGGACGAGAGCAACGCAGGGCTGGAGGAGGAGCGGCTGGAAGGGCCAGAAGGTGAGAGAGTAGGACGAGGGCTTTGGGGTGAGGAGTGGTTAGTCTCGGGCGATTGCCTTCCTAGCGGCACCAGGACGCTCTCTCCGGTGTCACTCAATAGGAGCCACAAAGCGCGCCCCCTAGCGCGCGCGGAAAAGCGCACTCTGTTCCCACGGTTGGTTCCGCACGGTTTTTGGGGACCATGGTGGGTCCGCGAGTAAAACCCAGCTACCTGGGGAAAGCTGGTTGTCGGAGAGTGGGGAGTTTGTTCTTTTAGATCCCCGCCCACCAAGCTGTCTTTTCCGGATACAGGCCTGCACTGACCAGACCCTGATCCAGAGCGCGCATCTGTAGCGGGAGGCAAGGGATGCTGAGGGTCTGCTCAGAGACCACCGCGCCTCCCAGCTCGGCGTTCCGCCCCCCCCCCCGAAGGGTCTCAATAAAGGACTCTTGCATCCCACGTCCTTGGCTCTTTTCGCTGCCCACTCCTAGTCTCGGCTGTAGAAGCAACCTCGCCATCAGTCTGCCCCCCACCGCCGCCCTGAGACGATTTGAAGGGGTGGAGGTGAAATAATAACCCCCTCGTGGGCAACTCCTTTACACCAGAGGTGGAGTCCTAAGCCCGAGACCTCGAAAAGGGGTCTGGGGTGGGTCTCAGGACCTCTGAGTTCCCGGATTTGGATGGGCGGGGGAAGGGGCCATGAGCCCCCAGGGGCTTAACTGATAGCCTACCTTTCCCACCCCACTTAGCATGCTTGTATATCCTACCGGCCTGGGGAGCCCCACTCCCCCAAAAGTTTCCACCCTTCCCTAGTTGCCAGTGCCCCCCACGACAGAAGATAGAGGCTAAACTCTTGGGCAGTTTTATTAAAAAATAGCCACGCGGAGTGCTCAGGGTGACTCTGGGTGGCGCTGCACCGCGGGACTGAGCCAGCTTCGGTCGCGCAAGCTCCAGCCCCGGGGTATGTAGGGGAAAGGGTCGAGCCTTTCGGGGCCCCACACCAGGCCGATCACTTGCCCACCGAATGGAGTATGATGCGGTTCTGCTCTGCGCGCTCGCGCTGGCTCTGTGTCCGGGCCAGCTCCAGCAGGGTCCGCAGCAGGTGGAAGGTGAGGTCGATGGACAGCGGAGGGTCGTTCCGTCGCTGCCGCTCGCCGCCTGGCGTCCCCGATCCCGTGCGGCGCGGGAAGCGCTCAGCTAACAGCAAGAGGAGCGCGCGGGCGCCGCCGCCCTGATTCCGTGTCCCAGGACTCCATCGCAGATTCGGATCCTGGACCTCGGTCGCTTCCGCAGTCACCGGGCTCCACTGACTGCTCCCGGGGCGCAGCTGTGCCAGGAGCAGCAGTGCCACTAGGAGTGCAGCGCGTCCCCTCTGCCTCATGGTGCCGCCTGCCCTGAACACACAGGGGCAGCATAGGGTGAGGTGCGCTTGGAGCCGCCGCAGGTGACACGAGCCCCTTCTCGCGCACGCCCAGTGCCCCCGCTGGGACCCTCCAGCTGTTGCCTGGTGTCCACAAGCCTGCCCATCAGCCCCAGCCGCTGAGCCAGTCCAGTTCCACCCTCCTCTCCCTCTTTCCCTCCCGGTGGGTCGCAGTGGGTGGGCTGAGTGCAGAGTCTTGGTGCTAAGGGAGTCTGGATCGTTGCTCCGAGCCACTCACAGGTTGTCGGAGTGTTTGCCCGGTGCAAGATGGAGCTCCAGTCTCTGTCCCCCGGGACGGGCTGAAGACGCCTTGGGGAGCACGGGGTCTGTCCCGGGACCGTCGCCAGCCTTATATAGCACCAGGACAGCTCCGACTGACGTCAGCGAAGAACATGAACTGATTGTAGAAGCAATGACAGAGGCAGCTTCGAGTCCAGCAGCTTCAAGCCCACAGAGGGGCGCGCATCCTGACCCTGGAGCCAGCTTTGGAAGCACCTTGGCTGTAGAGGATGGAGAAGCTGGCTGAGGCATAAAGATTGCTCTTTCCGGATGTAGAGTTCTTCCCCCACACAGAATAGTCAGAGTGTGTCTCCAGAACAGAGTAGTCCAGTTTTTTTCTTCTCCAGGACCAAGGGGGGTGGGGGGGGGGGGAGGGAAACAGAACCGTGGAGCTGTCCGTGGTCCTGAATTTATCCGCAGCAGCCGAGAATCTGGCCAGAAGTTCTGAGGGGTGTCCTGTGCTGCCTTAGACACAGGACTCAGCCTGGCTATCGAGTCCCTAAAGTAAGATCACACCGTCCCATCCAAAGGCCCGCTGGCTCAACTGGTCTGTCAGGATTCTTGACCATCTTACAGCGGTAGAATCTAAAATCTACAGGTGTCAGATTGTGTAAGACGTAAAAAGGTGTTTGGCTTTCAGAACTTAATGCGCCAGTCTGTCCTGAGTTTGACAAGGTTAGCTCTTTCCCTGGAAATCACAGAAACAGTACTAGTACACCGTTTTGCCTTCTAGTTAAGGTCACCAAGCAGGAAGTGAGGAAACTTGGGCTGGAGTTCCTGCTCTGCCATCAGCTCGTGGTGCGAGCTGTCTTTGTAAATCAAGGCCAGGCTTGAATAGCCTCCACTTCTTCTCAGTTATAGACTACACGTTGGTAGTCTCCTGAAGGGTTTTATCCATGACTGCTGCAGACTCCAGATAATAATGTATTTATTTTTATGCCCATAAAGACACCAAGAGGGTCTGAAGGGGCACTGGGACCTGTCACGAGCCATTTCCCCCCTAAAAATCATTACAGGAACCATCACCCTGGGGAGTCTGCAGAGAACCCCACACCCATAATTATGTTCTATTGAGAACCTGCCCCACACCCAATTAACTGCTTATCTGTTAGCGGAACCCGCCTCACATTCCAGCTATCCAGGGAACCAGGTGTGGCAACTCGTGACTTCTTGGCCTACCTCCTGGCCTATGGTCTACGTGACCTGGAACACGCGGCAAGAGTCCAGTTTCCCTACCCTTCAGGGGCTATATAAGCAGCAACCATGAGATCCTAATAAACGGAGGCTTTGACAAATCTGCTTGGCCTCCTTCTTCTGTCCTAGCTCATTCCCTTCCAGGTAGCGCCCCTCCGTGACCCTGGAATAACTGATTGCAGGGTGGGTTACAAACCCCTAGACTGAGTAGCCCACCCAATGCAATCAACAGTGGCGCCCGAACCAGTGACTCGGAGTACGGTTAGCTATCAGACGACATCGTGCAGTCCCGGGACAACAAGAAGAAAACAGAAGGTGATGCATTCAGAGGATTTTTAGAATTGTTTAGGCTATCCTGAGTTTTTATTTCTTTCGTATAAGGTTGAGGATTGTTCTTTTGAGTTCTATATTGTTCTTTTGAGTTCTGTGAAAAGTTTTGCTATAATTTTAATGAACATTTACATAAAATCTGTATGTGAGTTCTGTGAGGAATGTTGCTGTAATTTTTAATGGACATTTACACTGAATCCGTAGACTGCTTTCAGTGAAATTGTCATTTTTGCTGTGTTTCTTCTGCTTTCGCAAGAAAGTAGGGGATCTTTCAAGATTTAAAATTCTTATCCAACAAGTTTTTCCGTTTGTATGGCCCGCTCTTGGGTGGGAGTCGTAATGTTTCAGCTTGAGGTCCTTTCCTGCTGCCAGGTGTTGCTTCAGGCTAGATTGCTGAGACTCAGGCCTCTCACTAAATTTATCAAGGGCCAGAGTTATACTCTAAACAAGTGATAATGGTTAAAAATAAAAAACATTTCTGCCTTCACAGGCAGAGATGACGGGACCAAAAACTTCTGTCCTGCTTGCTTAAACTTACTCCAAGATATTTTGTGGTATTCATGGATATTTTAAAAGGATGATGTCTCATTTATCCTAGATGTAAAAGAAGTACATTTGGATTATTTTTAGATTCTGGCTATGATAAAGTAGTTCTGCTCTGGGCATGGCAGAACACGTGTCCTTGTGGTATGGTTAAACAACTTTGTATTTAGGCCCAAAAGGGGTACTGCTAAGTTTTGAGGTAGATATCTGCCTAATTTTACATAATGGAGGTCCCTCACTGCTGGGGAGACTCTCACTCAGGTCTTGGGAGGGCGCCCCCCCCCATGGCTTGCCAAAGGCCGTCTTTGCTGAGGTCACACACATGGCCTTGGTTGGTGGGGGAGGAGTTCAACCCCGAGTGACCGGGAAAAGGAATTTTTGAGGAGAAAGACCACAGCCCAGTGGTCCAGGAGGGTCATAAAAATTTCAAAAACCCAGTGATGGTCACAGGGGCTCGGCTCCCTGCCCCTCGGGACCACTCCCAAGGTCATAATCAGCTAGTTCCTAAAACAGTACAGTGATTTCAAGATTGCAGTCTGGCTTTGTCTTGAGTTAGCTCCTGGTGCAGGGTCGCTGAACAGGCTAGCCCTGGATTTTTGATTCTCCTCTTCCTGCTGGGAGGCGCTGGAGAGATGGCTCAGTGGTTAAGAGCATTGCCTGCTCTTCCAAAGTCCCTGAGTTCCATTCCCAGCAACCACGTGGTGGCTCACAACCATCTGGAATGAGGTCTGGTGCCCTCACAGGCTAGTCCTGGATTTTTGGTTTTTCTTTTCCTGCTGGGAGAGTCTGGATTTTTCAGTGCTGTATGTGATCCAGGGATGACTGTGCCGTTATGCACTTCCAACACCGGTCACCGCTCCCAGTGCCACCACTGCTGCCACGGGCTGCAGCTCACTTCCAGCAAGTTTTTTCCCTACCCACGTTTTCTTAATCATAGATTGTTAACAATAATTTTTAATCTTGGTCATTTTTACAAGGATAAGGTAAAATCTCAGAGTTTTGATTTACATTTCTCTGACAGTCAAAGGATGTTATATTCAAACATTTTAGATGTCTCTCAGTCATTTTTGGGTTTGTTTGTTGAGAGTTTTTTTTAGTTTAGGTCTATAAGAAATATTTTTATTGGATTAAATTTTTAATAACTAATTTCCTGAGTTCTTCATATATTTTTGAAATGGGTTTATGATAAGTAAAGATCTTTTCCCACTCTATAGCCTTGTTATACAAGAGGTTCTCAAGTTCAGGAGATCTAATTTATGGTTTCTCAAAATGTTTGTGCCACTGAGACTGTGTTTACGATGTGGCAAAGTGTACTTCAAAAAATTTTTTTTTCTCTGTGAGGTTCAACATAAATTTCCATATGCTGAGGCCTTTGGCTCATTTAAACTTGAATTTTGTTCATGGAGATGGATATAGATCTATTTTCATTTTTCTACTTGTTGGTGTCTAATGAGGCCAGCATTATTAGTTAAAATGCGTCCTTTTTCCATTTTCCTATCTGCAAGGCAGACTTACAGCTTAAGAGGAGGATAGCTTACAAACTTTTAATTAGATATTCAATGGTTAAAGCCCTACTTATAATATTCTTATGGGAGACCTTGAGCTGCTAGGTAAAATTCTTATTCTTACAAGAAACAGTTTCCAATAGAAGCCTTAAACAGGCTGCCTAACAGGTACTCAAACAGGTAAAGTATAAATCAACAGGTAAAGTATACAATAATCAACAAATACAGTATGTTAATTATAATTCAGCTATGGCAAGAGTATGTATATTAAGTATAAACTTATTCTACAACAGTTTTATAAAAAAATGCTGTTTATGGCTAAACCTTCCCAGTTTTGCCAATTAAGATATTAAACTCTTAATTTAGAACAGTAGCCTGTCTGATATAAAAGGACAGGATAACATCTGAAAAAATGGTTTAATAGAATATTGACTATGATCAATGTTTCTTATACTAAATAATAGATTCATTGATAATTTTAAGATGGATTCCTGGACAATTGCCTTTGCTCAATTCAAAGGCAAAAACAATGGTCTTTTCCCAGATCATTGCTACAATTCACACACCTGTATTTTGCTAATGTTATGGCAAAAAATCCCTTAAAGGATTTTATGCTAAAATTTTACAAATGGCTCTTCCAATGGAAGAACTGCATATATGGCTAATAATAAAAAAATTATGAAGCATAACAAGACTCCTTCAAAGCAACTCATAAAAGTTGCAAACAGATCCTAATGCAAGCGGATCTGGCATGATAACACCAAGCTGACCTTTGCTAGGGCAAGGTGGAAAAGCCCTTGCAATACATTATGAAACAATCCGACCTATATATATTTGGGGTCGAGGATGTGTTTATGTTTTTTCACAGAAAGAAAAAATCTGGACCTGAGTCGTGGCTGCAGACATCCCTAGAGGACTTCCAGAGGCGATTGGGGAGAGGTCCTTGATCCGGCCTTTCCTGCTCCCAAGGAGACGAGTGCCTGATAACAGAACCTGCTATGCCACTCTGCAGGGTGTCATCCTGCCTCCAGAGTCCAGGGAGACCCGCCTGAGATAAGTGCCAGGATGTGCTTCAGATAGCTGAATCCAGCTCACCTCATCCTGGAATCCCACCTGCCCTAAAGCACAAATACTAAGCGAACTGCTTCTACAGTTTGAACTCTGGTTTGCTTTGAAGCTAAGGTGCAGACCAAACATCAGACTGCTTTAATCTTTGGGACACAAAACTCATTTTAATTAAAATATTAACCTCTCTTCACTTAAGAAGGGGAAAGATTGGGGTTCCTGTCACTGTTGCTCAGAGACTGGAACTGGTGGTATTTAGTAACAACAATGTATGTCATTGTACTCTTACTGAAATTGATCTAACGATATTTGTAACAGCTTATAGATGTTGGAAAAGGTTTGACACATGCTGTAGAGTATTTGGGTTTAATGCATATGTTAAAAAGTTTAGATATAGATCCCTTTACACTGCACTAATTTTTGGCAGACAGCACTCATAATTTTAATGTGGAGTAGGCATTTAGGAAAGAGGATACCTTAGGCCAGACTAAAAGGTGAATACTGGGTTTGGAAAAGGCCCTTTCTTCTTGTCTGGAAGATGGAGTTATTGGTGCCCAAAATTATATCAGTATATCCTTGGTTTGAGGAGCTCCTAACAGTCTTTTCATTAATGATAGACTCAGGGGCCCAATGACAGGAGTTAGTGTGGATCCTCACCTGAATAGCACACCATACAGAGGCTGTAAAGGCCGGCTCAACATGGCATGGTGCCAGGTACGAGAAACGCTCTCCACATGGCCTAAGACAGGGTGCCCTGAGATCTGCTTACTTTAAGTCTTGCTAGATACCTTTTATTTGAGAAGCTCCAAGGAACTAATGCTAATCATCGGGCACCTCTCTGTTCCCAGGAGAGGTAAATTGCTTCACCATTGGAGAGGAGGGTCTCTACTTGTCCCAGTCCCTTCTCTTTTAAATCTGACACCAGGGTTGACTCTGACTTGGTGCCCTCCACTTAATAACTGCTTGCCTTTATATAAGAGAGGGGGAATATGTCACAAGCCATTTCCCCCCTAAAAATCATTACAGGAACTATCACCCTGGGGAGTCTGCAGAGAACCCCACACCCATAATTATGTTCTATTGAGAACCTGCCCCACACCCAATTAACTGCTAATCTGTTAGCGGAACCCGCAACACAATCCAGCTATCCAGGGAACCAGGTATGGCAACTCGTGACTTCTTGGCCTACCTCCTGGCCTATGGTCTACGTGACCTGGAACACGCGGCAAGAGTCCAGTTTCCCTACCCTTCAGGGGCTATATAAGCAGCAACCATGATCCTAATAAATGGAGGCTTTGACAAATCTGCTTGGCCTCCTTCTTCTGTCCTAGCTCATTCCCTTCCAGGTAGCGCCCCCTCCGTGACCCTGGAATAACTGATTGCAGGGTGGGTTACAAACCCCTAGACTGAGTAGCCCACCCAACGCAATCGACAGGGACCCAGGAAAGTTAGTGAAGATGTTCTAGGTTAGGGACGTAGCTCAGTGTTAGAGCACTTGATTAGTGTACACAAGGCTGAGTTCAATCCTGAACACTGGATAGGAAGATGTATCTATAGAAGTGTGAACAGAGGAGGTTCCAGGACAGTCAGGATTACACAGTGAAACGTTGTCTCAAAAAACAAAGAGGGGGATGAGTATTTTTTTTGAAGGATGGGTATTAATTGTTGGGACATGGGTGTAAAGTTGGCAAGGTTATTCTACAAGCATTTGTGGGATATATACTGTGTGGTAGGAATAAGAGAAGTCATGCTGCATAATGACCTTTTAGTCAATGGTGACAACTTGTACCATGGTGGCTTCATATAATGACAACAGAGCCAAAACATTCCTACCACCAAGCAACATTAGCTGTCATAATGCGTAGTTCAGCTCATTATTCACGTCCATGTGATGATGCTGGTGGAAACATACTATGCTGCAGTAACATGGAAGGACAGCTTGGGCAATGATGTACAGTATGTACAACTTAACGATACAATGTCACTGGTTTGTGAATTCGGTATATTTATCATTACTTTAGGATGTACTACATATGAAAAAAAGCCCCCCTGTAAAACCGTATACCATGTGTACTGGCAGCAGAACACACCTCACTGCATTCAGAGCCCATGCTAAGCATCTGTCTGTTGCTATCGGTTTAAGTATATTCTATGATGTGTACACAATGACTGCACTGCTAAAGGACATGCTTCTCACATCGCCCATCAGTAAGTGCCAGAGTGACAGACAATGTTGTAGAGGTCTTGGTGATTTCATAAGCAGTTACATCTTTAGAGTGAAATGCGCTGTTCCCAAGTGGTAATACCATCCTGATCAGCACCTCCATGCTGTGGAACTGAGAGACTCTTTTTAAGAAAGACTTTATTTTATGCTTTATGAGTAAGTCTTCATTCATGTGTATGTGCGTGTGAGTGCAGGTGCCCGAGAGGCCAGAAGACACGGATCTCCTGGAGCTTGAGGTGGTTGTGAGCCACCCGATATGGCTGTTGGGAACCAAACTTGGCCCTGTGTAGAGCAGTCTGTGTTCTTAGTTAGCAGCTGAGCCACCCGCCAGGCCTGATGTGCTCTCTGTGAGGACCATGTCCAAGCATTCCAGGGTGAAGATGCATCAGTGCAAGGCGTAAGCCACGGAAGCAGGCAGGCTTAGAGCTGATGTGCCTTCCACGATAGGTAAGAGTTCCAGACAACAGCAACACACTGGACGACAGCCAACCTAGGGGATAGCAATATACCGTGAAGAGGAGAATGAGCAGGGTAGGGGGAGAGTGATGGTCAAGGGCTTACAAGTTGCGGGTTTGGACCTCCTTCCTTAGAGCCCCATGGAGGAGGGACTGTATGGTTTGGACCAGGGGGCAACCAACCGTGCTCTACCTCAGAGCTCTGCCTCTCAGATGAAACCTCAAAGCCTGAATAACCCCACAGCTCACTCCTTTACTCATTAGTTTTGCATGTGTGCACATGCATGCACATGGAATTCAGACAACTTTGGGAGTGGGTTCTCTTCTTGCACCATGTGGGCTCCAAGGAACAAACTCAGGTCATCAGGTTTGGCAGCAAGGGCTCTTACCCACTGAGTCATCTCACCAGCCCACCAGCAGCTCTCTTTCAACAAATGACTCGTCATCCATGCCTCTAGCTAGACCTTTCCAAATATATCTGTACACCTTATACCAGCCAAGATTTCATTTCCAAAAATAATGCACTGCCTGTCATATAAAGTAACCATTATATATATAATCATATATAT
>NW_026068173.1:869129-942718 GCF_014885135.2 Alexandromys fortis
ATTTATTTACTCATTCTCAGGCTCTCATAGGGTCTAGGCTAGTCTTGAATTCTTATAGACACTATGTCACCAAAGACAGTGTTAAACTCCTTTGACTCTTTGTTTTGTTTTGGTTTTTTCAAGACAAGGTTTCTCTGTAGCTTTGGTGCCTGTCCTGGAACTAGCTCTTGTAGACCATGCTGGCCTTGAACTGACCGCCTCCACCTCCTGAGTGCTGGGATTAAGGGTGTGCGCCACCACTGCCTGGCTACTCCTTTGACTCTTTAGTGTTCCAGTAATAAGTATACACCCTCATGCCTGGTCCCCCTCCCCGCCCCTCCCCATGTTCATTGGTGTTTGTCTGCACGTATGTCTATGTGACAGTGTCAGATCTTGGAGTTAGAGACAACTGTGAGCTGCCATGTAGGTGCTGGGAATTGAACCTCAGTCCTCTGGAATAGCAGTTAGTACTCTTAACCACTGAGCCCCATGCCTGGCCTTTTGCAGAAGACCCAAGTCTGGTTTCACAATGGTCTATAACTCCAGTTCCAGGGAATCTGATGCCATCTTCTGATGTCTGTATCTCCACACACATATGCAAAGAAGGGTTTTTTTTTTTGTTTGTTTGTTCGATTTGATAAAGTTCCCACTGTGTAGCCTTGGATAGCCTGGAAACCCACTATACAAATCCAGTTGGCCTTGAACTCATGGAGATGCAACTGTCTTTATCTCTGTATGCTGAGACTAAAGACATGTACCATCCCAGTAAAAAAAAATTTTAAAATCTTAAAAAAATAAGAATCTTAAAATTTGTACTTTTTAAATAAATATATTTTTATTCTTAAAAACTTTCTTGAGGGGCTGGGGAAATGGCTCAGTGATCAAGAGTACTTATGGCTCTTGCAGAGGACCTGGGTTTAGTTCTTGGCACCCACATGTCTGTAAATTCAGTTGCAGGGTATCTGACACTCTCTTCTGACCTCCATGGGCACCAGGCATACATGGGGTACACATACACTTATTCAAGCAAGACATTATATACAAATAAAAATAAAAGCTTTTTTGAGACAGAACCTAGTATGTCTCGGGAGGGCCCTCAACGCCTACTCTTCCTGCCTCCACCATTGCTAGGGTTACCAGCATGGGACACTATGGCTAGCCTAGTGCTGGGATTAAAGGTCTGCACCTGGCTGAACTTACTTTAGTTATGAAGAGTGCTACTGGGCTGGAGAGATGGCTCAGAGGTTAAGAGCACTGCCTGTTCTTCCAAGGGTCCTGAGTTCAATCCCCAGTAACCACATGGTGGCTCACAACCATCTGTAATGGGGTTTGGTGCCCTCTTCTGGCCTGCAGGCATACACACAGACAGAGTAAATAATTTTTTTTTTTTTTTTTAAAAAGAGTGCTACCAAAGACTCTGATGGTTAAGATCTGACTCACAAGTCTGCATTCTTTTTAGTTAAGCTATTTGGTAGCTGTCAACCACAGTTTCATATTTTCCTGTGTTCTCAAGATCCCTCATCTGGGAGCATTTTCCCAGCCCCTTCTGAATGCCACTCTTAATTTTTTTTTATTTTAGATTTACTGATTTTTATGTTTATGGGTATTTTGTTTACATGTGTGTGTGTGCAGTGCCCATGGAGGCCACAACAGAATCCTCTGAAACTGGCATTACATACAGTCATGTGGGGGCTGAAAATTGAATTTGGGCCCTCTGAAAGAGCAGCAAGTTCTTTTAATCACTGAGCCATCTCTCCAGAACGTTTTATTTTGAGTATTATCAACATCATCATTATTATTATTTTGGTTCTTTTTCCCTATGTAACCTTGGCTGCTCTAGAACTCACTCACTCTGTAGTTCAGGCTGGCCTTGAACTCACAGAGATCCTCCTGCCTCTGCCACCCAAGTGCTGGGATTAAAGGTGTATGGCACCACCGCCCACCTTTTTTTTATAATGCAGTTCAGCAACAAATTTTATTACTAGAACAAGATAATCCTCTGAGGTGACTAACCAGATAAGGCTCCTCCTTAGCATTTGAGTCTGACTTTTTGTCTGATTTAGGCTATCAGTGTACCGCAGCCAGGTACTGTCCCTGCAGATGAGCCACCAAACATGGAACTCAGGAGGGGAGGATAAAGGTTTGTGGGAGCTGACAGGTTAGCCAGGGGCACTCTAAGATGATCTCTGTAAAGGATCAAAGGTTCCAAATGAAATACTGGAGACTCTGAGGAGGCCTGACCAGGACACAGTGTGCTCGTGAAGACCTACAGTAGGTCAAGGTTGTGATGATTCTCATTTTGTTTCCATCTGGGAAACAGAGGGTCTTCCTTCAAGGGTTGGGGAGGGGTCTGTCATACCTGTAATGCAGGGGGACCAGGTAGAAGTTGGCTAACTGCACAGCAGGCCAGAGCTAGAGGAAGAAAATGTGAAGGTCAGGGGGTGCTGCTACCTGATCACCAGCCTGGCCCCGCTCCACAAACCACACATAAGAACGGCTGGAGGTAGGTGCCTCCCTGAACAAGGTACCCATGTGGGAGACTGATCCCAATAGAGGGATTCCTATGTGATGAGCCCCAGTCTTAGAGAAGCTCTAGTCTAATGGAGGCAGAACAGATAGCGGAGGATCAGCTCTTACATAGTAGTTAGTGATGAGGGCATCAGGGTAGTCCTGCAAAGACAGAGGGAACAGGTAACACGCATATATTGTCCTTGCATGAATATCACCACAGACTCTGTTCCAGGAAGACACTCCCACCCCAACTCCCCTAGGCTCCTTTTCTCCCAAGACTCTCCTTGCACAACGCTTGTGCCTGCCTCCAAACCTTGGGGCAGCTAGCCTGCTAGCCAGAGAGTCACTTACCCGCTGTAGTTTGGCCCAGTTGTCCTGGGCTGACATTCCATTGAATACTCCTACCAGGGGGAGGAAACAGCCTAGAAAACATGGGGCAAAGGCCCCCTGGGGAAGGGGAGTCAAGGGTAAGCTGTGAGGGCCCAGAACCAGGCTCTCCCCAGATCCCTTTTCCTCAGCTCACCTGATCTAACAACATCTTCTTCAGTGCATCCACCTTGGTGGTGCCGGGGATAAGACGGTCTAAAACCTTATACCAGCCTCCGACAACAGGGCCCTAGGAGTAAAAGACAGGGCAGCAGGGCACAGTGACAGAGACCCTTGGCTCTTATATCACAAAGTTCCTCCCCAAGGCACCAGAAACCAAATCACGAGGAAGGCAAACTCGAAGACAAAAAGAGAGCACAGGCTGGCCTAGGTGTGAGAGGCCGAGGGAACTACAGGGTGGCAGAGAATGAATGCCACTGCCCGAGGCACTGCAGTCCCACCGTAAGCAGAACTTACCACAAAGCCACAGCCCATGGACACCATGGTCAGAGTCCGGCCTGTCTGGTGTTCCTGGAGACCCCGCCTCTCCACCAGCTGCTGTGAGATAATGTCACCTAGGCCCATCAGTGACCCTGTGTAGGGCACACAGGTGTTGTCAGGACATCTCCCAAAAGGTAAGTCTGTTGACCAAACAAGGCTCGGCACCCTGAGGCCCAGGGCTTTGTTCTGGCAAATGACCAGCCCCTTCTGCTTCTTGAGGATGGTGACACCATTCATGTGTCCTATCAAAAACTGGATGAGGAGTGTGGTGGCACACGCATGTCTGACATCCCAGCACTTAAGAGGCAGAGGAAGGAGGGCTGCTGAGTTTGAGACCAGCCTGGGCTACATAGGGAGTCCCAGGACAATCAGGGGTATACAGTGAGACCACAGTTTAAAACAAACAAACCATGAAGGAAGTGGGGGCAGAGAAAGAGAGAGGGAAGTGGGAGTCAGAAAAGCAGAGGAGATGAGCAGGCCAGGATCTATGAACACACAGTTGTAAGGGAACCAGGGCTGAAACCCCAGATAAAAGGGAAACCTAAAGTCTGTGGCTAAGAACTGTAGAGACCAGAATTGAAAGGAATTCATAGAGTTGATAATAGAGCTTGACTCCTAGACGCTATTCTTTTGAGGACCCCAAAATACTTACAGATTATGTGCAAGAGAATAAGGAACAGCCTCTTTCCTGCCAGCTCGAAGCTAGCCTCTAGCCAATGTCTTTCGCTTTGGGTGTAGGGGTCTCTACTGGTAGATAACAATATGAATAACTCTTTCTAAAATGTGCCCAAACAGAGCCAGAAAAACAGCTGCCTTGCTTGGATGATCAGAGCCTCCTTCACAAGGAAGAGTCCTGGCCACCTATTACACACACCGGAAGACAAGCCCAGACTCCCCCTCGGCAACAGGGATTGGGGTCATTTCCCTTCAGACCTCTGCACCTGCTTCCCCTCCCCTAACTGCATAGATTGCCCACTCCTAGAAGCCAAGACAGATTTGGAATCATTACTATTTAGAGCCTAGAGCTTGTCATGAAGGCGTGATGGTTTCTAACAAACAGTCAAGGGGCCGCGTGTGAGTGACCGCATGATCTCCAGCTCACCCATCCATCTTATCAGGTAATGAAAGTCCCCTCTATCCCAGAAGCCACCGCTCTTCACATGCCCTCAATTAGAGCTGGGCAAACACACCCTTCAACCCTATTTCTTGGTCTGGAGCTGGCTCTGACGTCCATGCTGGCTGCAGCTCTACCCCCACACACTCTCAGGCCAACCTAGCCAGAGGCGGCTGGAGAAGGTAGGAGCAAGAGCTGGTGATGGGCGACCCTTGGTGACCCAGGTGACTGGACATCAGGCAGCTCTTCCTCAGCATCCCATCAAGTCCACGCTGCCTCTTTCCCCTGAATCTCCCCCAAACAGTGAGACATGGCCTCCCCAAGGGCACGGACAGAATTCCTGGAGGTTGGGGGAGGGGTTAATTGGCCAGAACAGATTCCTAGAGATTTTTTTTGTCAGTCTCTACACCTAACCATGTCCCTAATAGGAGCTCAGAAAATAGTCAAACAACTTACAACCCCAAACAACGAGGTTGTTTGGGGGAAGGGCACAAAGAACTCTAAACTCATTGGTTAGTGGTGGGGCACGCGTTTAATCCCAGCACTTGGGAGGCTGAGGCAGGTAGATCTCTGTTAGTTCGAGGCCAGCCTGGTCTACAAGAGCTAGTTCCAGGACAGGCACCAAAGCTACAGAGAAACCTGGTCTTGAAAAACAAAACAAAACAAAACAAAACAAAAAAGAACTCTAAGCTCAACCTGAAGAACTGTGTCAGGCACAAAGTGTTAGGCTGTCAGGGAACCCAGAGTGTGCTCCCTGGTCCCAGGCAGTTAGACTTCCTTCAGCCCCACCGCTTCCCAATGCGTGGCCATCAGCTGTGTGCTCAAGGCTGTCTTCAGTACTCTCTCCTGGACTATGTATAAAGGGAAAAATGACCCCAAGAAGGCTGAAGGCACTTGGAAAATGAAGGGACAATCCATTTTGACAAGATGGTGAGCGTCTACAAAGGACTCAATCCTCACAAGAGGTCTGGGAAGTCCGTATGTCCATCTAACTAAAGAGTCTCTGAAACATGGAGTGACTGAGTGAGGTGTAGAGTTTGGATTAACTTAAGCCAGGGGAGCAAGGCCAGAGCACAGGCAGAGGCAGGCTAAGAGGCCATGGGCTACCAAAGGCTCCTACCCAAGTAATGTCTAGAAGGCTCGCATATCAAAGAAGTTTCCTGGGCAGGCATGATGCCCATGCCTGTAATCTCAGTTCTTAGGAGACAGAGGCCAAGGATTGTTTCAAACTCAGAGAGCCTGGTCTATATTGTGAGTTCTAGGCCGGACAGGGCTAGGTGCTTGAGACCTTGTCTCAAGCAAAACCAAACTTAAAAAATAGGAAAACAGACAAATAAGGGGTTAGAGAGATGACTCTAGTTATCACTTAGAGTTCGTGCAGAGGCCCGGACTGGGTTCCCAGCACTCACATGGCATCTCACAACCATTTCTAATTCCAGTTTGCACACACATTTAAGAACACTAAAAAGCTTACTTTGTTCTCATGCACTTCTGTATTATTCCCCAGACTACAATCCCCTTTGTTCCTTGTTACCCATAGGGAGGGCAGGCAGCAATATTCTTAGAAAACAGAGACGCGTATATTTTCTCTCCTCATGACTTATCAGTAGTCATACAAGCTAAGGGCAGAACTCGCATGAAAACCAACTTCCTGATGCCATGGTTCTGGAAGCCTTCAGTCATTGAAAAAGGCCTACCTGCGGTGTTCTGGTATCCACGAGAGTAAGTAGAGCCCCCTCTCATTGGTTTTTGTCTGTTTGTAGGGATGAGCCCATGGCGTATTGATGATTAGTAGCCCGTGTGTGTCTATACTTAGACTGTCTGCTCCTGGACGGCAGGTGGTTGGGGAAGAACTCAACCCTTTAGTTAAGGTGTATCTGTTATATGGTATGTGGCGACTGTAGTTCCTGATTGCTTAAGGTGCTTTGATAAACTTCCTTTGGGGATGTGGCCTGCACAGACTCGCAGACAGTTGTATATGGCACCTGCTATTCCTTTTCAGCACATGTTAAGAGCAGGGAGCGAGGCTGGCACATATGAACACTGTATGAGCATATCTCTAGCCCAAACCTTTGAGGCTAGGTCCATCAGCCTGAGGCAGAACCAGGTGACATGCCGCCTTCAGAGCGATGAGGGGAAGAGGGACTGCAGACCCACCCAGGTCTGTCCATTTCTGACAAAACTGCGCCCTGAAGCTTGTCTTCTGTTCATAGGAGCTTATGACCACTGGACCTGCAGCAACTCCAGGATGGCCAAAGACTTTGGTCTATGCCAAGAGCAAGGCCTGCATTCCTGGTCCAAGTGAGCCTTCAACAGGAAGGACTCAAACATTCAGGTTCTTTATCCTATTTTCTCCAGCCCAGACCCCAGACCCCAAAGCTCTCCAATACGTGGTTAACAATGGTGTAGGGATCTGCTTCCTCTCTTCTTGGATTTGAGGGTTGGAAGCCTCCAAATACATAATGTCCAGAGCCCTGGTGGGACAGGGTGAGAGGTTGCTGGGCAGTGGTGCCCCAAAGCCAGGCTGGGCAAAGAGCCTAGTGAGTAGACACTGGTTCTGAGTATGACATCATGCCTCTGGGTAGATGCCAGGTCTCATCCGTCACTCCCCACTGGATCTAGGGGGTGGCGGGGCGGGGGAGAGATGTTTGGCTCTGAACACAGATCTATTTGAAACCATCCCCTTCCTGCCCATCAGTGGAAAAGCCCCAACTTTCCCAACCCTCTCCCAAGACTCCTGCTTCCCTTCGTTCCTCAACTTGCTTTTGGAAAGGGTCATATGTGCAAGAAAATAAAGTATTAGCAGAAGAGAAGATGCAGGTGGACCGGAAGTGGCTTCCTGGAATGACAGGGATGTGTGCTTTTAAATATGTGAGGTGGGGGTCTGCAGGTAAAGATATTCCTGGCACAGAGCCAACAGTGCTGCTGACTAAGGGGCCTGCTAGCTGGTGCAGGAATTTGACCTGGCCTAGGGCCCAGGGGCAGCTCAAGGTCTACCGAGGAAGGGAGGCATAGTCCCTGGAATGGGTCTAAGTACTCAGCTCACTCCTGTCCACAAGAATCCTATTGAAGAAAACGAGACAACACGGCCAGCTCTACAGCTTCTCATGCTTAAACCCAGCTGGACTGACACTCAGTGCCCCAAGGCTCCAGGATCTCAAGTACAGACCTGGAGTACAGGTAGCAGTACCCAGACTCTCATGCCAGGTCTAGAACGGCGTTGAGACCTAAGCACATGTCACACCCTGCTTATGCCTCTGTTTCCCTTTCTGCAGTAACAAGGCCTCTAAGACTTACATTCTGGCTTAATTCAGGTTCCAAGAAATCAGTGCCTACAGTTTAGCTGTTCTGGTGGCCTGCGATGGATGGAACTGGGCCCTGGGCTCTGGGCCCACTGCAGACTGGAAGAGCCCTCCAGAAAGGAAGGGACGAAGCTGACTCAGACTGCAGAACACAGACAACCTTTCCCCCAGGCTGCCCTGGTCGTGACTATTAGCCACTTCCGCTGAACCATTGCAGATCTTGATGCATCCACCTACTGCTCTAGTCATGACTGCAGCTGAAACAGACAGGCTTCCTTCAGGCCTGCCACACCTGGGGTCTCACTGTTAGTGCCTTTGGGGACTACACATGAGTGAAAAGGTAGTAGAGGAGTTAACTGTTCCCCGGGGTGAAATGCTGTCCAGTGCAGAGTGGAAATCAGTGGATTAAGGCCTCTTCTCCAGAAATGACTTCATCCGATAAGGCATTTCAAATTGCTCCTTGGTCACTTCCAAGGTACGGAGCCACAAGAAGTCCTGAAGGGCAGCTGATTTAACAATGCGCCTGTCACACCTGCTCTCCCTCTTGCCCTCAGGAAGGATCACTTTCTAATCTGCCCATAAGCTTTAGGCTCTGCTGTTCGGAAAACCAGGGCTAAGATACTTATCTGTAAGCTGGGCATGGTAAAGTCTATGATCTAGGCTCACGAAAGGCTCAAGTGGGAAGACTGAAGAGTTTGAGGCTAGCCTGAGCTAGACAGTGAGTTTAAGGCAAGCCTGGACTACACAGTGAGATTCTGATTGAAAATAACAGCTTTTGGGGCTGGACGGATGGCTCAGTGGTTAAGAGCCCTGACTGCTCTTCCAGAGGAAGCAGGTTCAATTCCCAGCACACACATAACAGCTCACAACTGTTTCTAACTCCAGTTTCAGGGGTCTGACACCCATGGCAAAACACCAAAGAACATAAAATAAAAATAAATAACTTAAAAAAAAAAGAACCTGCTGTACATGGGTTACCAACAATCATAGAAAGGGCCAAGTCCTCGAACCTTTAAAAAAGTTCCAGTCAGTTCAGGAGAGAACTGACTTCACACGTCAGCCATGTGTGCGCATGCACACACTAAATAATATTTAAAAAAGTAGATGGTACAAAAGGATAAGCATATCCTCTAGAGAGCGTGGTTGCCCAGCATGAGACTGTGGCTTCCATTTTAGCACTGTTAGTAGATAAATAAAAACACTTCCTTAGCTTCTTCTCAGAGATAACTCCTGTAACTGACCTTTAAGTTCTAATTGAGGAAACTGAGGCGCAAAGCGCTTTATTGACGTGGGCTAATTAGGCCGCTACTAAGTGCCGTGCTCTGAGATTCAGATCTCGGCCTTCTCGTTCCAAGTCTGAGATTTCTGTTCTGTTTCCGTGTGAGCTCTCCCATGGGACCTCTGCAGCCACTGTGCTCAGAAAACAGTCCAAGATGAGCTAGTGAGCTAAGTCCACCCACCCATTACTTGCAGGTTGATCCAAATAACCCGGGCAGCAAGGAAGTCTGAGGGAAATGCTAGGAGGCTGCAGGTTGCTCCAGGACCACGTAAAGATGCTACTGCATACATATGAGACCACGTATGAGATACATACACATGGGACCACGGAAAGAGCCTAGCAAGACACACCAGGCACTCCAGTTAACCCTAATTTTGCACTTGCGCCTCTTCAGTTCCTGCCTCTGCCAGCTATGGAGGGAGCATTTAGGCAGGGAAACATGACTGTCCTTCTCTCTCCATTCTTGATGGCCGCAGGGGGACCTTCTATCTGGAAGCCAGGGGCCCTGAGGGAATCTGAGGCTGGGCAAAGGGCCCAGCGTGTCAGTTCCCATCACGGCCACACAGTCCAGCATGAGTCACCACACACTCAGCCAGGTGAGTCATGCAGGCCGGACACTCTGAGGACAAGAGGTGGCTGGGCACAGGATGCTATCAGGGGGCTAGGGAGGAGTAAGGGGGTCCAGCTTTTGGCCAGTCACGCAGTGAACGTAGTTTCTACTGTTCATGTAGGGCTTATTCTGCCAACAGGACCACTGTTCTACCCTGACCGTTAGCCTTGCTCTTTCCTTTCAGAAGTTCACAGCTCTCCTTAGAATATGGGTTGTCTAAACATAGGCAAGGCGTCTTTATGACCCCATTCCCCCACTGCGCTACTCTGATGGTCAGAGGATGGATGATGCTTCCCTGTCCTGCCCCCTGTACTAGCTAACCAGCAAAATGAAGGTGGGAACAGCTACTTCATCACTGGACGTGGCGTGAAAAAGATCTCAGTTTGGTACACTGTCTGACGACCCGAATATAAGAAAAGCAAAACAATGGCCTAGGCCAAGCTCGGACAGTGGGCTTAGCCAGTCGTGAGGGCTCACACTGAGTTCAGTACTAGGAGGCAGGTTCAAGGCCAGTCTGGTGAATTCCAGGTCAGCCTGGGTGTGACTCTTGTCTTTTTTTTTTTTCTCTTGTCTTTAAACAAAACTCAAACAAGGTGGAATGTACAAACTGAGGAGAGGGACTCCAGGAGTCCTAAAGCTGAGTGCTGACTTGGAAGCATTCAGTTTTAATATTTAAACTTCAGATACATGACTGTTTTGTGCATTTCACAGTAAAAAAATGCTGAGAATAAATAAACTATAGTAAGTTACTTCAGCACTTGTTAGGCGTGTGATCTAACATGGATCAAGGAATCTAACAGATCTTTGGAGGCCCCTATGACACAATGCATGTACATTAATGTGCTCGACACACTATGAAATGTAGGAGGAAAACTTTAGCTTCCCAAGGTGGGTGGTCTCCTGGGGGAGATGATTTAAGAATGGACTACTTAGGTCAGGTAATGGTGGCACACCCCTCTAATCCCAGTACTTGAAAGGGAGAGGCAAGTGAATCTAAAATGAAGGCCAGTCATGTCCATAGAGTTCCAGAACAGCCAGGGTTACTCAGAGAAACCTTGTCTTGAACAAACAAACAAACACACAAACAATGAATGAATGAATAAATGAATAAAAAGGACTATTTAAGTTTGTGAGGACTTTAAGACTTCCTGGACAGAATCCTGTATCTATTTTTAGATACATTGTTATCACTTTTAAATGATTCTAAATTCTGTGTGTGTGAGGGGGTGTGAGTGAGTGCAGGCTCCCCAAGCGGCTGGAGGTGACTGACAGAGCTAGAGTTACAGAGGCTCTGAGCCACCTGACAGGGGTGCTGGGTCCTCTGCAAAAGGAGGTACGTACCAGTCAAGTCTGAGTCATCTCTCTAGCGCCTCACTGTGTATACCATAGGAATAGCTTTAGGACCTCATCCACTCTCCCCCTCCCAGAAACCAGAATAGTTATAAATAAAATCAACTCCTCTAGGGGGCTAAATAGGAGGAAGTGGGTGCCATAATGTGGGCCTCTTCCTCCTCAAATCAGCCACTCTAATTACACCCTGGTCCCAGAGACACTCACCAGCTGTCAGAACCTGGACCTTCCACGGATGTGCAGCCAGGGCTCTCTGGTATGCCCGCCAGAGTGCCATGCCTCCTGCCAAACCAAGAGGAGAAGTCACTCCACTGCCCATCCTCATAGTAAAAACCACGCCTGCCATTTCCTATGCTCACTCTGTAAGTGACAGAGGCCTCACAAAGGCTGCTTACTGGGCGGTGTCCTGCCTCAAGACCACTTCAGACAACTGGAGAAGAGGCAGTCGGGTAACTTTAGAATTCCAGAGGCTGCCTCTGCTACCCCAAACCCGGTCCTGAAGCAAGGCTGACAGGGCTGCAGACCTGATCCAGACACTCACGAGGTCAGATTTACACTAGCTTCCACCCAGAGTCTAGGTTTCCTCGCCCCACCCCTGGTAAACTTGATAGGTCTCCAAATGCAGACTCAGTTGGAACTAAGCCGCATCCTTTCTGAGTGCAACTCCACACCGGAAATAAACCACGATCTGAGTCTGGAAGGTCACATGACTTGGAGGCGCTTCTGGCCCGCAGCGCTTCAAAGCACTGATGGCCAAGAATCCTCCACTCACCTGAATGCTAGCAATGCGTGGAAGCTTCTCCCACGTGACTGGAGCTGGCCGAGGGACTTCCGTATTGAGCCCCGCCCCTTCCGTCCGCATGCAGCCTGTCGTTTGGACACTTGCAATCCAGGAGAAATGAAAATGTCTGGGGCCCTCGATACCCATTAAGGTCACCTAGTGGGTAGCCCCCTTCTTGTGGATGGCACCAAATATCACTGTGGAGTCTGGTCTGTGCTTCCGTATACCTCGTCTGGTCCCGGGTTCCCAGGCTGTCAGCCTAGACGTCCCCACTATCCCAGTCTCCCAGAGCTGGCCCCGCCTGGATCCCCTTTTGTTTGGAAACTTGAATGCTGGACTCGAACTTGTTCTATTTTTGGGCTTCACAACAAAATGTTAAGCTTTGTCCTTAAAAGCGTGCACCACCACCGCCCAGCCAAAATCTTTTTCAATATGCAGTCGACTTCTACTGGCCTGGAAGAACCCGAGAGTGCCTGTTAGCTCCGTAACTGAGGCTGCCCAGCCTTTGTTAGGAGAGTTTGTGTTCAGTATTGCGTATCAGGGCTCCTCAAAATCTAGATGTGCAAGAGTGAACCTAATGGAGTTTTTTGTTGTTGTTTCTGGAGTAATTTTAAACAAAGAGTCATACAACTGTTTGAAAACCAGTTTGGGGACCCTTAAGCCTTTGTCCTGCTGTAATTCACCCAACCCACTGCAATTACCTTCCCCAGGTAGGGTAAAAATGTATCTACTCAAATGTCAAGAAAGCTCAACTTTCCTGTTCTGTCTGCTTACACCCAGCTCATGTACTCAATTCCCATATGATTACAGGAGGATGAATCCTATTAGCTACTAGAGAATTTGGATTCCTGTGTATTGAACATGCTAAAGGAATTTATATCAGTAGATGTAATAGGTCAAATGTGCAAGGTTGGAAAAGCATTTTTAAGAAAGAGTATGGATTCAAATCTCAGTGCCTGTTTTGGTAGTTATATGACCTTATTTAGATTGCTCAGCTTCTCAGAATCTAATCATTACATAAAATAGTATAAAGCTCATAACGCTCAGTAACATATGTAAAGCACACAAAATAGACCAAATTCATCCGTCCAGCCTTCTTTAACACATGAAGTCCTGGCCCTGTCCACCATACCCCTCCTTGGAGAAATACAAAAAGTTCCCAAGTGGAATTTGATCTGGTTTTTTTTTTTTTTTTTTTTTTTTTGGAGGGCAGGGGTATAGGGTGGGTGGGAACTGAACCAAGGGCTTTGTACATGCTAAGCACATGCTCTTCCGTTGAGCTACAACCCAGCCCTGGGAGGGATCTTGAAGGATGAACAGGATTTGGGTGATGCTGGGAAAAGACAACTGGAGACAGCGACAAACTAAGCTAAGGCCCAAAAGAAGAAAAGAGCAGGAACCAATGGATTATAAAGTAGATATACAAGGAAGGAAGAAAAATGAGAAAAGGCCCATGGGAGAAGAAAAAGCAGAAAACATCATCCACATTGTCTTCAGTTCAACATAAAGGCTGACTCGGTATCAGGAGCAGGCTGCTGGCACCAGCCTACAACCTGTCTTTAGTTCCCAGGCCCCACCTTCTCTACCACTGGAAGTAGGGAAACAAGGATGAGCTGTGTCAAGGGGATGCTCTGCAGGACAAGCCAAGCTTCTCTACAATGGAAGGCACTTCTTTATTAGTTCAAAAAGCAAGCCTGACACAGCCTAAGCTGGATCACAACAGACTGGTACAACACTTGGCTCCTTCACACCAACATGGGTTGTGGTCCTTCTGTGGCTTAAGGACCTGAGTTTCCTACAGGCCTGCTTTCTCTTTTATATAGGAAGGCAACTGACTACTGATTTTCTTCTGAAAGATTTTCTGGTATTTGATAAATCTTCTATACTATTCAGGCAGAAGGCTGTTCCCAGATATGACAGACCAGACTTGAGTGTGCTAAAGTCTAGGTTTGTTTCAGGCAATACTAATCTAGACTGCATCCCTTCCAAGAGGAAGCGGGTGACCTATTTGCTTCCTATTTCCTAGTAAGATGGTCTAACTACTTCCTTCCAAACCTCAGTCTGTACCCCTCTGTGTTCCATGGCTGTGACTTGACCATTTCCCATCACTGGGCTGCCTGTGTTTTCGAGGCAGTATCAGTCATATGAGGTGCAGCTATCCACGAGAGGACTCTATCCAGATGACAATACATTATTGGGTTCTAAATACTTTCTATACAGTTTAAACATGTTTAATATGTCAACAGTGTGACCATATCATGAAGATCAAAAATCATGACTTGTAAAAGAATGATTGAAATAACTAAAGATATTTAATCTAGAGAAAAAAATGACTTGAGAAACACATGATAGCTACTGTTAAGTACTGAAAAGGGCACTCACAGGGAATGACTACATCTCCTAACAACCATTAGTAAAATTAATAGAGGTATACTCTTGACTTGATATAAAGGAAGATTTTTTTTCTTACTTTTTGGTTTTATGAGATAGCCCAGACTGAATGCAAAATTATGATCCTCCTGCCTCGGCCTCCCAAGTGCTGGGATTACAGGTGTGCACCATTATACCCAGCTTCAAAAAATTTTAAAACACTATCTAGGAGTGTTCAAGTAGTGTCAAATGACCGATGATTGGGATATTTCATAAGCAGGAGCAACTAAAAGCTGGCCACTGTCCTACTGATAGGGAGTTTAGGATGTTCCTCAGTTAAAGTATAACAAGCAGCTTCAGTCCAATAAATTACTGTCACCCACTGGGCCTGTGTGTTGGTTATTCTAAAGAGGAAGATTGGAAGGCAATAATATCAAATCCTGGAATTCGACAGGAGCCTTCATGAAGATCCTTTCCGACTCTCCAAACACCCACTCACAAGTGGTCTCAAAAACACCCAGTACCTTTACTTAGCTTTACCTCCTTCACAATATGCTCAATATGAGCAATTTGACTCCCAAGCCTAGGTCAGGCCTGAGTGTTTCTTGTGAGCCACATTTTTAGGCATAGGAATTGTTGTGGAGGGGGAGCCCCCCTACCTGCAGGGAGCTGTGACCATAGAAGTCTGTGGAAGGAGAGGGATTTAAGGAGTTCTGGGCAGGTAGGCCTAAAGATCTAGGCCTGGCACCATCACTGTCCAGGAAGGGCCCAGGTCCTATGCTCTGTGCATGGGGGCCATTTGTTCTTGGCAGACTTCAATCCAAGAGGTTCTGCGTGGACCAGATTAGGGATTGGGGGGAAGGCAATGGCTGGTTGGAGAGAAACCAGGCCCTTCAGTTGAAAAGGAGGTTTGGAACATAGCATTGAAGTGGGCTCGGCTTTCAAGCTGTACACGGTGGGCCAGCGGGGAAGTGAGTCCACGGACAAAATGGATCCGAACCAGCCCTGACTGCCCCCCAGATACCAGCCATCCATAGGAGTCCAGGTTTGGGCTGAAACGTACCTGTGAAGAGAACAGAAAACCAGAAAGAGCCTCAGCAGTTGTGTCTTAAGGTGACCCCTAGATGTGTGAGCTTTAAAAACAGGTCACCCACCTTTAACCCCAGTACCCAAAAGACAGGAAGATATATATACCGCTATCTCTTTGAGTTTTAGGCCAACCTGGTCTACAAAGTGAGCTCCAGGAGAGCCAGAGCTACATAGAGAGAACACCCAAAACCAACCAACCAAATAAAATCAAGTCACTATCAGGACTAGACCATGAGATAATCAATGAGTGAGCTCTCTGTACCATGACCCAGGTCACAAAGCTGCTCCTCCTCTAGCCGTCTCTGCAGCCATTTAGTCTCTCACCTTGTGAATAGCTTCAAGTTGCAGCCTATCCAGGCAAAGCTGAGAATGCCCCTCTCCTTCCTGCATGCGCAGCATCGGTTCTCTACGGAGTAGATTGTGGAAGGAACTCTGGGGAACACAAGTAGAATTCCTTAGGATTGCCTGTTATCTAAGGTTTCTATCTTTTTCTTTAAGATTTATTCATTCATTCATTCATTCTGTACATTCAAGCAGTGCTCTGCCTGAACGACGGAAGAGGGCACCAGATCTTATTATGGATGTAAGCCACCATGGAATGCTGGGAATTGAACTCAGGATCTCTGAAAGAGCAGTCAGTGCTCTTAGCCTCTGAGCCTACTCTCCAGCCAAGTGTCTACCTTTTCTAATGCCACACTGACTTGTAGCCACAGCTTACCAGATCTGTATCCTGAAAGAGTAGGTAGTGGTGATTGATGGTCTCAGTGTACGTTCTCGCTTTGGGAGGATTGGGGGTCTCAGAGGTGGCCGAGGAATCTTGGTCTTCAGGGCTGTCCTGGTATGCTATCAGATCTGCTTTATAGATAGGCTAGGAGAAGACCAAAAATTAGTGTCTTATAATTTTATTTTTTATTTACAACTGCATGCATTCACACATGCCAGTATGAGGAATTCAGGGCTAAATTCAGCACATGTGCTTAGCAGACCATCTCTCTAGCCTTAGATTTCTTTTCTTTTTGTTTTTCTTTTTCGTTGTTTGCTTTGAGGCAGGGTTTCTCTGTGTAGCCCTAGTTGTCCTGAAACTTGCTTTGTAGACCAGGCTGGCCTCTGCTTTCTGAGTGGTGGGATTAAAGGCATGTACCACCACCTGAGATTAGATTTTAACATACTGAACACAAAAGCAGAAAGTAAACTGGCTTACTATGGCAAAGTCTTAAAAGTAGTAAGAGCAAAAATACACTCCATGAGCCGGGCGGTGGTGGTGCACACCTTTAATTCCAGCACTTGGGAGGCAGAGGCAGGCGGATCTCTGTGAGTTCGAGACCAGCCTGGTCTACAGAGCTAGTTCCAGGACAGGCTCCAAAACCACAGAGAAACCCTGTCTCGAAAAACCAAAAAAAAGGAAAAAAAAGAAAAATACACTCCATGGCAGTCTGTGATGGTGCACCCCTTTACTTATGAGGCAGAGGCAGACGGATCTCTGTGAGTTTGAGGCCAGGACTACAAAGCAAGTTCCAGGACAGCTAGGGCTATCACAGAGAAACCCAAAACAAAACAAAACAGCAGAGCCAGTGCGGTGGCTGTGGGTAAAAGCTCTAGATGCTAGGCCTGGTAACTTGAGTTTAATCTTCAGGATCTATATGGTGGAGAGAGAGAGAGAGAGAGAAAAGAGAGAGAGAGACAGAGAGAGAAAGAAAACTGACTTAAAAGTTGCCTTCTGGCATGCACACCACCACCCATACACATATACACAAAATAAATATCATGGAAACAATTTTTAAAAAACATGCTCAGGCCCGGCAGTGGTGGCTCATGCCCTTAATCCCAGCATTTGGGAGGCAGAGGCAAGCGGATCTCTTGAGTTCGAGACCAGCCTGGTCTACGAGAGCTAGTTCCAGGACAGGCTCCAAAACTACAGAGAAACCCTGTCTCGAAAAACCAACCAACCAACCAACCAACCAACCAACCAACCAACCAACCAACCAACCAACCAAACACACACACACACACACGCTCTGTTCCAACAGGGCAGAGAAGATTATACCAAATCCCTTGCCATAACAAGGACAGTATCAGAGCTTGGAGACCAAGCACTAGTTTGCATTCTACCAAGAGCTGATGAGGCAAGTAGATTATGACCTATAGATAGATGTTCGTATACTCACAAATCTTCTTTCTGCAGGTTTCTTGACATTAATTGGGTTTGATGCCATATCAGGTAAAATAGCTGCAATGAGCTCCCCAGATATATCTCCTGCAGCTACTGTCCCGAGCCAGTCTGAACCTGAAAGACTCTAATAGGAAGAGAGCAAATTTATTTCATCCATCTACTCATTCATTTGCCTGTGATGGTGACTAAACTGTCTGAGGCTGGGGAGAGAGATCCGGAGAAACAACTCAAATTCCTAACGATGGAATTATTCTATACCGTTAGTTCCTCCTTGTGCCCTGACTACTACAGTGAGCAAATGAGCATCTCCTGCCTACTGAACCTGGAAGAAGGAGCAGCTCACCCAGACGGTGCCTTTTCGTGGAGCAGTAAAGTAGGCTTTAAAACCAAGGTAACCAGCATCGATGTAATGAATTCCACAGAGTCCGTAACTATGAGAAAGAGAGATAGAATAAACTGTCCTTCTTCTAAGAATAATAAATTCTTTTCCTACAGAATTCAGAACAACCCAACCCTCCTTTCCCATTTCTGCTCCAACCCTTAGAGCCTGTCCCAACTCATAGCTTCATCTTGCCGTACGAGGCATAGCAGTTGTCCTGAGCCACGGTGACACCATTGTAGGGGAGCAGCCAGGAAAGCTCTGTACTCAAGAAGCGCTTGATACAATTTATTGGTTCATAAGGTCGCCGAAGATCCCAGAATTTGATTTTCCGGTCACTCCCCGCAGAAACCAGGAAATGACTGAAAGATGAGAGAACACATCAGAGCCAATATGGAAGAGGCAGCCTGCTACAGCGTTCCCTTCCACAGCCTTCATACTCTGTACCTGTTAGCTTTGCACCACTGAATTGTACGAACAGCCTGGTCATGGGCTAGGAAACACTGGAAGGGGTATAGCTTTAAGGAGCCATCAGAGAGACGTATCCGTTGGAGGGGTGAATTAGTGGGAAGATTCCAGAAAACCACCATGCCTAAAGTAGGGATAGAATATGTAGACATTAAAGCAGTGGTTCTCAACCTGTGGGTCGTGACTTCTTTGACAAACCTCTATCTCCAAAAATATTTACATTCGGATCCAGAACTGTTGAAATAATTTTATGGTGGGGTCACCACAACATGAGGAACTGTGCTAAAGGGCGGCAGCGTTAGGAGGTCAGGAACCACTGTGTTAAAGGAAGGGTGCTGGTTCTCTGCTCTCATTTCTTTCTTTGGGATCCCAGACTTTGTCTCCTGACTCTCAAATCCAAACTACAATGAAAGAGCAGGGATGATGACGACCAGCTGAGTTCTCCTGCCCAGCTCTAACACCCAATGCAACGTCAACTAAAAGTGGCAGTTTAGTCCTGGACCCGCACCTGAAATTTCAGTTTGAATGTATCTGACGGCTGCTAAATAAGTGAAGAAATTTTTTAAAATTTGAATTATGTGTGTGTGTAGTATTTGTCTGCGTGTGGGTATGCGCCTATGTGAGTGGATGGATGCCAGAAGAGGGCTTTGGACCTCCTAGAGTATTGACAGGGGGCTGTGAGCTGCCTGATGTGAACACAGGAACAGAATTCAAGTCCTCTGCAAGAGCAATACATGCTCTTAACTGCTGAGTCATCTCTTAGGCCTCAAAAAAAAAAAAAGTTTTAAAAAGTGCACATGGCTCAGGGCAGCGGTGGTGCACACCTTTAATCCCAGCACTTGGGAGGCAGAGTCAAAGGATCTCTGTGAATTCAAGGCCAGCCTGGTCTACAAAGTGAGTTTCAGGACAGGCTCCAAAGCTACAGAAAAACCCTGTCTCAGAAAAAAAAAAAAAAAAAGAAACAAACAAACAAAACCAAAAACAAACAAAAAAACAAGGCTAGCAAAGAAGAGGTATTCAGAAATGTAACTCAGATAAAAAGAAAAGATAAAGGACATTAAAAATCTTATATACATAAATGTAGCAAGTGTAGCATTTATGAACCTTTTTCAAAAAACAAAACAAATCAAATACAGTGAATTGCAGGCGAGCAATGAAAATAACGCAGCAGCGGAGGCAGGAGACTGAGCTGAGAGATCTCAGGGAGACAATCATTAGATCACTTCAGCTAAAGCAGCTTATCTCACATATGCAAGGGCTGTGTTCAATCCCCAGTACTGGGAGAGGTGTAACAATAGCAACACAGCACGAGCCATGTGTCCTGAAGATGAAATACCATCCGAGAAAAGCAGAAAACAGACACAAGAGTGACGTAGGTTAAAAAGCATTAATTTCCTCATCTTCTTGAGAGAAAGTATACTGATCTCTGAAAATGAGACTGTTACGTAAAAACAATAAAAGAGGAAAGATGGCTCAGGAGTAAGGCTGTCTGCTGCCAAACCCGACAACCTGAGTTTGATCCTACCTACATGGTTGAAAAAAAGAACCAACTTCTGTAAGTTGTCCTCTAACCTCCACACATTGCCCCTCCTTGAGTTAATAAGTAAATGTAAAAAATATGTAATTAAATACTTTAAATTGTACTTATTTGAAGAACTGGGGGATTATATCCAGAATCTAATGAATACTATGTAGGCACTTGCTAATCTTTCTATTTTTAATTTTGAGTGTCTAAAATGCCTGTGTATCCCTTGAGCTTGAGCCTCCTACCTCAGGCTCCAAGTAGCTGATTATAGCCTTGTACAGCAGGCCCACCACACACTGGATCCTGGAGCACTACGGTCAGCTGTGACCTGCCTGTATATGCCAGGAATCGAACCCAGGTCCTCTGGAAGAGCAGTCAGTGATCTTAACTGAGCCACTTCTCCAGCCCCAACACCTTTACATTAAACAGCTTACATAGTATGATCTTTACTATAAGGTTGTCCTTTAAATTCCCATGATGAACTCCTGTATTATCAGAGAATTTTTCTCTTTTCTATTTCATAGTGGAAACATTTATATTAAGTACATTTATTTCAAGCACATGATTCCATGAGTTTGACAGGTACTTGTACCAGGAAAAAAAAAAAAAAACACAAACAAGAACCCAAATATTTCCATCACTGTCAAAATTCCTTATGACTCTTTATAAATGAGGAAAGCAACTATCTGCATATCACACTAGTGATCAGCAGGCATTGCAGTAGCTGTTCTGAGCTGTATCCATGCTATATGTCAGGAGACATCATTTTTCTAAATTGCTGAGTACTTTAGTATATGTATATACCAGTTCTGTCCATCTAATTATTTATTTGAATTATATGAATTTATTTTGTATTTGTGTACCACAGCATGTGTATAGAAGACCATCTTAAGGGAGTCAGTTCTCTCCTTTGACTGTGAGAATTCTGGGGATCAAACTCAGATTGTCAGGCTTAGCAGCAATTTTACATTCTGGGCTGTTTATTCAGCTGCCCAGTACTCCCCCCCCCCCCCCCGGTCCCTCCCCGAGACAGGGTTTCTCTATGTAGCTCTGGCTATCCTGAAACTCGCTATATAGACCAGGCTGGCCTCAGACTCACAGAGATCCTCCTATCTGTCTCTGAGTGTCGGGATTAAAGGCATGTGCCACCACAAGCTAGCAGTGTCCAGTTCTTCTTAAAATTCTTTTAATTGGGCTGGGCAGTGGTGGCATAGAGGCAGATGGATCTCTGTGAGTTCAAGGCCAGCCTGGTCTACAAGAGCTAGTTCCAGGGCAGGCTCCAAAGCTACAAAGAAATGCTGTCAAAAAAACAAAAATAAAAACAATCAATCAAACAAACAAAAACTTTAAAGTAAAAAAAAAATTTTTTAAAATATTTATTATGTATACAATATTCTGTCTGTGTGTATGCCTGCACCAGACCTCATTACAGATGGTTGTGAGCCACCATGTGGTTGCTGGGAATTGAACTCAAGACCTTTGAAAGAGCAGGCAATGCTCTTAACCTCTGAGCCATCTCTCCAGCCCCCCAAAAAATATTTTTTAAAATATGTATGTCATGTGTGCCCTGACAGGCTGGAAGATGTCTGATGCCCTGGAGCTGAGTTGCAGATGAGTGGGCTGCCCGACACTGGTGCTAAGAACTGAAGATGGGTCCTCTGGAAAAGCAGCAAGGACTGTTTGTTTACAACTGAGCCACCTCTCCAGATCCCCTAAGTTGTTCTATTAACTTAAAAAATTATTATATTTCCTTCTTTTATGTGTGAGTCCAGGCATGTCACAGCTGGTGTGTGGGGGTCAGAGAACAACCTATAGCAGCTGCTTCTCCCCTGTTGTGGGGTCTCAGGGATCAAACTCAGGTTTATCAGGCTTCAGGGCAGATATCTTCACCTAGCCAGCACCCCCATTTAACTCTGAATTGACTTTTAACTCGCAAATATTCAATGTTTTCTCATCATTGTAGAGGATGTTCACATCTTTCTTTTGAGATAAGGACAGACTAGCCCAGGCTAACCTCAAATAGTTTTAGGTTTTTTTTTTTTTTTTTTTTTTGAGATAGGGTCTCTCTGTGTAACTCTGGAAGTCCTAGAACTTGCTCTATAGACTAAGATGACCTTGAACTCAGAGACCTGTCTGCCTCTGCCCAAGTGCTGGGATTAATGGTGTGTGCCATCACTACCGGCTCAAACACTTATTTTCTTCAAACTTCTGCAGTCAATGCTTTACTACTGAGTTATACCCCCAACCTTGAATTTCTGATCATCCTGCCTCCACCTCCCAAGCGTTAAGATTACAGACATGTAACATTATGCCTAATTTATGGAGAGTGAGGATTGAAAAAAGAAATACAAAGTAAGCATTCTACCAACTGAACTATATCCCACCCAATAATTTTCTTACTGGAAAAATTATAGTGACATTTCTTCTTTGTGTATTTTTTTTTACAATGCATGAATTTGTATAAAGATTTACTCTATTTTATGCATATGAGTATTTTTGCTTGCATGTCTGTTTGAGCACCATGTGCATGCTAAGGGCCCTGAGACCAGAAGGCTTTGGATCCCTTGGAACTGGAGTTATAGATAGTTGTGAGCTATAGGTGGGTGCTAGAAACCAAACCCAGGTCCTCTGCAAGAGCAGCAAATATACGTAACTGCTGAGAAATCTCTGCAGCTCTGATTTTAAACTATAATATAATGCTACGCTTAATCAAAAGAGAACACAATCCAAACCTAAGCACATATAAAAAGCTTAAAGAGCAACAGGTCTTGGTTTTTACCATTATAGTATCCTGCAGCCAGGTGGTGGTGGGGCCTGGTAGGCATCCAAGCCAGGCTAAGGCACTGACCACACTCAGAGGGGTCTGAAGCTTGCACAGACCCTACCTGAAGGGTTGCCAAACACTGTACCTGTAAGGACAGAAGAGCTGGGATTAGGATTAGGAGCTCTTACTGTTTGAAAGGAGACTCTAATTAGTTTTTTTTCCCCCTCAAGGTTTATTCTACTTGTCTCTAAGTGGCTTCTCTCTCTCTCTCTCTCTCTCTCTCTCTCTCTCTCTCTCTCTCTCTCTCTCTCTCTGTGTGTGTGTGTGTGTGTGAGCGTGCGTGCGTGAGAGAGAGAGAGAGAGAGAGAGAGAGAGAGAGAGAGAGAGGGTATGTGTGTACCACATAACGCCCACAGAACTGAGAAGAGGCAGGGTCAGATCTCCTGGAACCAGAGTTATGGTTGGTTGTGAGCCTCCATGTAGGTGCTAAGAACTAGACCCGGGTCCTTACCCTTACTTACAAAGTGTCTCCAACCCGCTCAAATCAGTTTTTCTTCTCTTTATTTTATTTATTTATTTATTTATTTATTTATTTATTTATTTATTTATTTATTTATGTTTTTGAGGCAGGGTTTCTCTGTGTAGCCTTAGCTGTCCTGGAACTCACTCTGTAGCCAGGCTGATCTCCAACTCACAGAGTTCGGCCTACCTCTGCCTCCCAAGTGCTGGGATTAAAGGCATGCGCCACCACCCGGCTGAGAAAGGGGATAATTTCAGAAGTGAAAGACTCACTGTAGACTCTGTAAAATAAGGCTCTAGGCAGATGCAGCCTCAGCTAAGTTAACAGGCTCCTCACTCACCTTGTAGATGGCAGGCTTCATAGCATCTGTAAGGAAGAAAAACAAGAATAGTAGATAGTTGATGCTTTGGATCCACAGGACTGAGCTCCTCCTCTCTCATGCCTCAGCAATGCCCTTCTTTCATTCTTTCTCTCACTATGTCCACCTGCCCCACTCTTTCACCAACACTAGCTTCCCTTCTATGAGAAACACTAACGCCTCCAGATGTTCTTCTCTCCTTTCTGTTTCTAGAACTCTGCTCATTTGCTCAGAACTGTTTTCATTATCCATGTTTTCTGTCCTTACTGACTTGTTCCTACATTTCTATGTAAATATGTTCTACTGTCTCTTCTATAAGAGTTATTAAACACAGAGACAAGTGTGGTAGTGTAGACCTGTAATCCCAGAACATGAAGTGAAAAAAGAAGGAAAAGAAATTCAAAGTTGCCGGGCAATGGTGGCACTCGGGAGGCAGAGGCAGGCGGATCTCTGTGAGTTCAAGACCAGCCCGGTCTACAGAGCTAGTGCCAGGACAGGCTCCAAAGCCACAGAGAAACCCTGTTTCAAAAAACCAAAAAAAAAAAAAAGGAAATTCAAAGTTATCCTCAGCTACATGGTAAGTTCAAGGCCAGTCTGGGCTACATGAGACTCTGCTTCAAAAAATTCAACTAAAAGAAGCATATAAAACCTCCTTTGGCGCATATTCACTCATTTATCTGCCTCCTTTTATATCTAAACCTTTTTTTTTCTTTATTTCATTTTATTTTTTTTTTTACGACAGGTCTCTCTACAGAGCTCTGGTTGTCCTGGAACTCACTTGAAGTTCAAGCTGGCCTTGGACTTACAGAGATCCAAGTACATACCTGTATCCCAAGTTCCCTATTATCTCCAAATTTTCTAAAGAAATTATCTATGAGACTTGTCCAATCTTTTAAGCTGCATGCAGCTAAGAATAGCTAAGAATGTGGCTCAACAGAAAATAGCAACTCTATTGAACACATTACCAGATTTTCCATGTTTTGGTAATTCAAGTGTGGAAATGAGCTTTGTAGAGGATATCACATCACGATGTCACAGTACTGGACAGGCCAGATGCCCTATGTCTGCCTCAACCTATTTCTCCAACAGACTACCAAACACCAAACACTCAAGGGCTTAAATCCAGACACCTTCCTTTTAAATATTTAAGTATTGTTGGGGAAAAAAATAGGATCTGCCTTTTTTAACTCTTCCTAAAAGATACTGATGGAGGAGGGTCATGTATCTATGTGTTACTCTCACTGGTTAATAAAGAAACTGCCTTGGCTTTTTGATAGGGCAGGATTTAGATACGTGGAGTAGACAGAACAGAATGCTGGGAGAAAGAAAGCATAGTAGGTCAGACGTGATGAAGCTCCAACCCAAGATGGATGTAGGCTAGAATCTTCCCAGTAAGCCACCACCTCGTGGTGCTACACAGATTATTAGAAATGGGTTAATCAAGATGTGAGAGTTAGCCAGCAAGAGGCTAGAGATAATGGGCCAGGCAGTGTTTAAAAGAATACAGTTTCCGTGTAATTATTCTGGGGCTAAGCTAGCTGTGCGGGAGCTAGGAGGGGAAGAAAAGCAGGCTTGCTCGCCTCATCACTACAAACGGCCCCTACAAGATACTGCCTAAACACAGGTGAGGGGAATCCTGAGACCAGCACAAGGGAAACAGAGGCAGGTGGATCTCTGTGAGTTTGAGGCCAGCCTGGTCTACAGAGCTAGTCCCAGGACAACTAGGACTGTTACACAGAGAAACCTTGTCTTAACAAACAAACAAAAAGAAAACCTGAAGTCATATTTCCATCACAGAAGTCTGCCTAATCAAGCTTTTATGCTCGAGACTATCTGGGTCACAGGAGTTAGACAGGCTGAGAGTCCAGCTACCACCACTGTAGTAGTTGTGCTACTTGCCTGGAGGCTGCTGAGCCAGGAGGGCCTCAGGATGCGGCAGACTGAACAGCAGTACCTTCCCATCTGAGCAGGCCAGGGCTAAAAGACCCAGCCGAGGCAGAAGAGGAGCCTGGGGGGGGGGGGGGCAGATCTGTGCTGGGGTTTGCTGCTTTCAGGTGCCTCTCAGAAAACCTGAGGCTCTGTCTCTCAGAACAGGACATGGGATTTCTGGAAAACCCCCACCCACCACACTCTCCTTCCTCCAGCCCTAAGACCTCCAACAGCTAGCCCACAGTCAACTAGAAGTACCTTCCGAGGGGTTTCTGGATGTTCCCATGCCCCACTGGGGCAGAATTTGAGGTCCCAGATACATCCACTGTCACAGGCAATCCCATAGACAAAGTGGGCCCTGTTGCCAGGACTGGGGAGAGAAACATGGGACACAGTAGGTAGGAAAAGCCTAGGACTAACAGCTCCATTTCCTCGTCTCATCTCAGTGCAATGCAAGCCCTTCCCCAGTCTCATTTCTCCCTCACCCACCTGCCTGTGGCAGTGTCCCAGCCCCACCTCACCAGCTTTCTTGCTGCAATGTCCCAAGGCCCCAGAGCTGCAGCAGCCCAGGGCCTGAATGAAGCTGGCTCAGTGGGTGTGTCTCATTCATGTCTGGGCTGGAGAAAAGGGCCACATACTGTGAGGCTGCTGACCCTTCAGGCACTGGGCACCAGTCCAGAGCCCAGAGTGGTCCTCCTGTGAAGAAGGACACATCCCAGCGCTCTGGGTGTGCTGTGATCGAGCTAAATCTGGAGAAAGGTCAGAGAGTAACAGAGATATTAGGAAATGGAAGGTCAAAATGGCAAGTCCCACTGAAACAGATGACCGGCTTATATGAGGCTCTGAAAATTAGCCCGTGGCTGGAGGAGGACTCGCCCCCACTCACGCTTCCCTCCCTTCACTCTCAGAAATGAACACCAGCTCACTTCCAAAGATGAGAAGCTGTTCTTTCATGCTAAATGCATGCCATCTTGTGACTTGGACTGCCTGAGCCTCCAAACATCTCTAGTCCAGCTTGGAGAAAGCTGAATACTGTACATTACAGAGGACTAGCTTGTTACAGCTGGACTCTATTCTCAAAACCAACCAGACCAGCACTCAGGAGAGGACAGGGCTAATCTGTTAATCCTCGAAACATGTGGTTTTCCTATTTCTCTCCGAGAATCAGAGAAAGGGCTGAGTGGCTGTCTTTTACCTGTTTATTCTGTAGATTGTGCCATCCTCAGGAATTCCTTCACGGTGTACCGAGAACAGGGGGGACTTCTCCTCCTGTGGCAGGTAAGGAGCTGCTTCACTGCAGGAAGCAAAAACATTAGCTTCAACTCAGAAGAATTTCCCCGCCATAGAATTCCCACTGTACACTAAAGAATTCATGGTTGGGGGCTGGGGAGATGGCTCAGAGGTTAAAAGCACTGACTGCTCTTCCAAACGTTATGAGTTCAATTCCCAGAAACAACATGCATCCGTAATGAGATCTTGTGCCCTCTTCTGGCCTGCAAGCATATATGCAGACAGAATACTGTATACATAATTAAATCTTTAGAAAAAAAATTCTTTGTCACTTGTCTGTCCTCTCCCTCTTCTTTGAGGACTTTGGTGGGTTTTTTTTTGACAGGGCCTAGAATTACCAATTAGGTAAGTCTGGGGGCATACCTGTGAAGGATTACCTAGATTAGGTTGGCCTCTGGGTAAGTCTGTGAATGATTTTATTAGGTTAATTGGAATGGGACAATTCACCCTAAATGTTCACGGGCTTGGGTCCTGGACTGGATAAAATAGCTGAGCACCCACTGATCTCGACTTCCCAACTGCAGATAAAGAGCAACCAGCTGCTTCAAGGTTCTGCCAGGACTTTCCCACCATGACTCGCAAGTGCCTTTGACTCTGTGAGCCAAAAAAAAAAAAATGCTTCCTACTTTTGTCAGATTATCCTATCACGGTAATAGAAAAGTAATACAGCTTCAGGGATGTCAATCCAACTTACAGTTCCGATAACAGCTGCCACTTCCAGGCTACTGGAATCCATTCAGCAAACTCCCAGAATGAATGCTGCTGTTCTCGGCTAGAGAGACAGAAGTATCATCAGTGGAAAAGGAGACAGATTCTACACGGCACTGTCTAAAACCATTTTCTGCGAGGGTGGGAGTAACCAGCCCTTAAAATGTGGTCAAGTAAAGAAAGATCTTGCCCTTAACAGTTTTTCTAAGTAAAGATGTTACCACCACTTTCTACATTAGCAAGGGCTTCCCTCTTTCCAGATGGTCCTTATATTCCTCCTCCACCCCCTCACCCTCACAGTCCCTGTCCCCAAAGCTCACAGGTCCTTGGTGAGGTGCAGGCACTTCCAAACAGGAGCCATGATATAATTGGGTAAGCCATTGGGAGCCATGCCCCGACAGTGTGGTTTCTGCTTCTGAGGATCAAATTACAGAAAGTATAAACATTCTAGGTTGGAGAAAGTCCCAGAAGATAGCTTTCTTTCTCGCTTTTTAACTTTCTTTGGTTTTTACATATCCTCCCAACTGCCCTATTAGCATCTACATAGACTTGTGGTCCAATTAACTCTAACTATTGAAGCATTCTCTGGTCTCCTTCCCCAGAGGACTTGCGTACACTGTGCTGAAACTCCTGCCCTGAGGGACAGTGCTAGTGATTCCTCCCACTGCATTCCTTTAAAGACACTCACTCCTCAGACAGGTCAAGGAGCGCATTCTGTACACACAAAGTCCTGGAATCTCACCCACATTCCAGGGATGACTACCACCTTTAAGCCCAATTAGAAAGCTTACAACATTATAAATTTGGCTCTGTCACAACTTTTCTACAAGTTGTAGATCTATAGAACTAAATTAAGGACTAAAGTAAAAAGAAAAACCAGACGTCAATTAAATTAAGAAATAAGTGAATAAAAGTATGGTGGTTCATGCTTCTATCCCCAGTATTTGGGGGAGGAAAGAGACCCGATCTAAAACAAAACAAAACAAAGCAAAAAAGCAGTGGAGAGGGGCTGAGAGATGCTCAGAGGTTAAGATCACTGACTGTTCTTCCAGAGGTCCTGAGTTCAATTCCCAGCAACCACATGGTGGCTCACAACCATCTATAATGAGATCTGATGCCCTCTTTTGGCCTGCAGGGATACATGCAGGCAGATGCTGTATACATGCATAATTAATAAATAAATCTTTAAAAAAAAAAGCAGTGGAGAATGACAGAGGGAGACATTCAAGGTCTAGCTCTAGCATCCACACACATGCACATACACTATGCACGTGTACCAAGTTTCTTCCTTTCTATGCTGGCTGAGATGGTGCACAACTGCAATGCTAGTACTAAGACAACTGCAGGAGGATCATGTCTGAGACCTGTCTGTAGTAAACAGAGTTAAAGCCCAGCTTGCAGTATAAGAACATGACTAAAGGCCGGGCGATGGTGGCGCGCGCCTTTAATCCCAGCACTCGGGAGGCAGAGGCAGGCGGATCTCTGTGAATTCGAGACCAGCCTGGTCTACAGAGCTAGTTCCAGGACAGGCTCCAAAGCCATAGAGGAACCTTGTCTCGAAAAACCAAAAAAAAAAAAAATGAACATGACTAAAAAAGTTACTAACATATCTAAAAGGATGGCTCAGCAGGCTAAGTGCTTGTTGCCAAGTCTGATGTCCTAGGTTGGATCCCTAGGACCCACAAAGGAAGAAAGAACTGATTCCCGAGTTGTCTACTGACCTCCATACTCACTCTGTAGCATTCAAGTACCCACACACTTAATATGTACTATTTTTAATACATATGTATAATATATGTTATATACACAGACATATATAGACATATATACTTTTTAATATTTTGGATTTGTTGCATTTTTTTTTAAATTTATTTATTTATTAGGTATACAATATTCTGTCTGCATGTATGTCTGCAGGCCAGAAGAGGGCACCAGACCCCATTACAGATGGTTGTGAGCCACCATGTGGTTGCTGGGAATTGAACTCAGGACCTTTGGAAGAGCAGGCAATGCTCTTAACCTCTGAGCCATCTCTCCAGCCCTTGCATTTTTATTTTTAAAAAATAAATATTTTTGATCTCAAAGGATCAGTTTCTTAATTACTGAGGGTCTCAGTGCTCCCTTAAATGTGCTCTCAAGGCAACGAAAGCACTGGGAGACCATACAATTATACTATGGACTCATGGCCCACAGGCACTTCCCAAATTCCACCTATCAGAAAGGCAATTCATCATGTCCCCAACATCTACTTCACATGATGTTCCATAGCTGGAACACACCAGTTTCTCCTTTTTCTCTCTCTCTCCAAGCCCTGTGAATTCTCTTATCTCCCTAAAGGGGTCTCACCTCTGCTTGTTTCATTGGTTGGTTTAGGATTCTGCAAACTTTCATCTGGATAAATGAAAGCTTCTGAATGTCAAGTGCAGTTTGTCCTATTTCTTACCCATGCTCTTTTTCAACTTAAAAAGAGTCTGCAGCTTTAGCTGGAAATGTTAAAAACAGTTTTGGAAATTGTCAGTTTTGGTGGCACAGGCTGAGAATTCTAACTGCTCAAGAGGCTCAGGCAGAAGGATTGCAAGTGCAAGACCTGCCTAGGCTGCACAGTGAATTTAGGGCCACTCCAGGAAACTCAGTGAAACTGTGTCTCAAAATTTAAAATAGAAAAGTGGGGCTGTAGTGGCGCACACCTTTAATCCCAGCACTTGGAGACAGAGGCAGGCAAATCTGTGAGTTCAAGGCCAGCCTGGTCTACAGAGTGAGATCGAGGACTGGCTCCATAGCTACTGAGAAATCCTATCTTGAAAACCAAAAAAACTAAAGAAAAGAGAACTGGCCTAACATACGTGAGTGCTTGGGTTCAATCCCCAGTACCACAAAGAATAAAACGTTTCAGACATGGCGGGTAATGAGAGCTACACAACAGTATAGATATGTGTAAGTTTATGTTATGTATTTCTATCTCAGTCAAAACCAGCATGTGTTGGCGCGTACTAGTGCAAGCCCTTCCATCCTCCCTACAACATCATTCACCCAGACCCTGCTCATCTGCTGCAATCACCTTCTGGGGAAGCACCACAGCTCCTGGAAACCTGTACTTGCCCTTCAAGGCCCAGCTCAAGTGTCGTCCCTCTGTGAAATTTGTGCAGTCAGTTCCCCTCCCCCATCTCTAAGTCATTCTGTAGCATTCAGTAGAGAAGCAGGATCCTTTTCTAGCAGAAAACACTCCGGCGTGAACCATCTTATTCACTGTGTTCTTCCCCTATAACCTCCCCAATACATCACATTTTTGAAGTCTTTCCCTCTTTTGATACTAGTTTTGGCTATGAAAGAGCAAAGGCATTCTCTTGGGTACTCGATGCTTCCTAAAATTCTCATTTCCCCATACTTTTACATCAACTCAAGTTACCCCTGCAGTGGGTCCTCGTGGGGTGCTTCGGGGTGCAACAGGCTCAGGATCAGATGAGTTCTCACTTGGGGCCTCACTTTCTTCCTCATCTTCACCCTCGACCTGAAGAACAAAGTCTTCATCCCGAGCGCTGCCGTCTTCATCACCCTGAGAGGTTGCTTGCCGGGTCTTCTTCGGCTTGGTGGGGCTGCTCACCTTGGGACTCTTAGGACCTGACAGCGGAGCAGGCAGGGCTGTTGAGAGCTCTTCAGCCAGTTCCTGAAGGTACAGAAGTGCCCTGTGGGACAGGTTGGAGTCAGAGCCATGTTCACAAGCACTGAACAGAGCCCACATTTCCAGACTTTATTATTATTTTACTGATCTCAGAAATGCTGGGAAGCAGCTGCCAGTTTCCCCTTCCCTCCAACAGAAGCAGAAACAGAAATCCAGAAAATTAAGTGATTTGGCATAGGCAAGCCAGATACCAAGGAATATGAGTTTAAGTTTTCTAATTCTAGGCCAATACATTCTTTACTCTACCACATAGAACATGAAGGGCAAGGGAAAGAAGGAAAGGCACATAAACACCGAAATATATTGAGTGGTAAAAGCAATGAAGACCTGGGGGAAGTCTGTGAAAAATGTGATGGAGAGCCAGGTGTGGTGGCGCACGCCTGCGATCCCAGCACTCGGGAGGCTGAGGTGGGAGGATCGCAAGTTCGAGGCCAACCTGGGTTAGGCAGCGACACCCTGTCTCAAAACAAAAACAAAACAAACAAAAAATGTGATGGAGTATGAGGTACAGAAAGAAATCACTTAAGATACAAAAGTTAGCAACACATACCACAAAAGTGGCTGTAAGAGCTAAAGGGCTGCCCCACCCAGAACCCAGACACCACCCCTACTTACCTGACACCTCACCAGTCTTCCCATCTCTCCAACATCTGCCCCACCCTCCCCTTCCACAACCACCCCTCCACCAGGCTGTGCCCCAGAATCCTTACACTTGGGCAGCCCTTCGGCGGGGTCGTTCCCCAGAAGGGGTCTCAAAGTCCTCAGGGGGCCTCTTTGGATGTGGAGACTCTGGCTGATCTAGGCCTTTGGACAACTTCAGAAGTAGCAGGTCTCCCTTGGACTTTTGACTTCGTTTCTTAGGCATGGGGGTAGACAGAGGGTTGGACTGATCTAAGAGACCAGGAACCAGAGGGGTGGATGGAGGTTTACGCTGCTGAGACCTTTTAGGGCCTCTTGGTGTCCTACCACCTCTCCTCCCGGAAGGCTTTGAGGCCCTAGGGTTTGAGACCTTTGACATCTCTGAAGGAAGATCTGTAGAGAAGAACATGGTCTATGAGATGGGATCAGAACTCAAGGTTCTTTGGAGTACAGTATATGGTACCCAAGTTTGTAAGAACCCATGAGCTCAGCATGCTAAGCATAGAAAGACAAGAAGAGCAAGGGCCAGGCACATACCTTGCTGTTCCAACCTGGTGAGGTTTTCCTGCTCTGGAGGAAGCCTCTTGTCAGAAGAATCCTCAAACCCGGGTAAAGGAGTAGGCAGTGACATCTCGATAGAAGTCTCCACACTGGATGTTTCTGAGGAGGCCTTGACATCCAGCTGGTTTAGTTCTTCTTGTCCAGGAGAGTCTACCACAATCATGTTCCCCACGGGGTCGGCCTCCCCCAGGGCAACATAGCCGACCCCGCAGGTATCCATCAGCACCCCCCAAAATGGCTGCCCTGCATACAGAGATACAACAATGAGTGGAACACTGAAGCTATTTGTAGAGGCTCAGATTTTTCCCTTTCCCTTCATCCCACAACCAGAACCAAGCATCCAGATCAATCATTCAATTATTCAAACAACTACTGGGGAGGTAAGATGACTTAGTAGGTTAAGGTGCTTGCTGCCAAGTCTGATGACTTGAGTTCAATCCCCCGATCCACATGGCATGCTGTAAGGAGAAAACCAACTTGTCCAAGTTGTATTCTGACTTCCACATTCTCACGTGTGCCCCCCTCAATAAATAAATAAATGCACCCCCAACACATAACTATTATGTTAAGCATTGTTTTAGGAACTAGTAAATGACAAGACAAACAAGGAGCTGAACACAGTAGTGCACACCTGTAACCCCAGCTCCCTGGAAGCCGAGGCAGGAGAGGTGCTTTGATTTTGAGACTAGCCTGGGCTACACAAGCCCCTGTTTCAGAAAAGAAAAAAAAGAAAAAAAAACAACAACAACAGAAGACAGGCAAGATGCTACCTTCTTGAGATTTACATTCTCATGTAGCAGACAATAAGTAAGTAAACAATAATAAGCTACTGTTTATTAACTGCTTACTATATACCAAATCATTATACTTTATGAACATTACTTAAGCCTCATATATCTTCATAAAAATATGAAAGTGAATATTCAATTAACTTAGTTCTTACTAAAAATAATAAAACAAATCATATTCAGATTCCCCACCACAAGGGAAAAGGAGATAAAAATTATGCACCTCTAGGGAAGAATTGTAACTTTCTAAAAAATAGACTAAATAACAGCTCCCAAGCAGGTGTGACGGTACAGAGCAAAGTCCTGGCTACTATGGAAACTGAAGCAAAAGGAATCTGGGACCAGCTTGGGATATAACACAGCAAGTCTCGTAATGATTAAATATACAGAGTTGCCAGATACTATAAAACTGACACCAAACTAATGTAGGGTACCCAGAGGCAACATTCATTTCTGTGAATATTCAGCAAAGGGACAGATTTCCTTAAGAATAAGAGTAGTACTGAACTAAGTGGGATAGCACATTATGAAATCCTAGCACTTGGGGGATTGGAGACAGAAGTTCACGGCTAGCCTGGGCTACATGAGATCATGACGAGAGAGAGTTAGTTTTCTGGAACCTAGCCATCAACGTACATTTGAATTGGGGAGAGGAGGTGCCTACTGGCCAGAATATAATTAAAAATCATCCTATCACATTAAAAGAACTTCCTCACATCAAAAAATGGACTAAAGTGTCCCAAATCTTTATGAACCCAGAAAAATCAGATAGATAACCACAGACCAAGAAGGAGATTGGCAGAAGTAAAACATTGACCACAAACAAAAAAAATTGGCCAAACACAACTTTGTAAGGATCTAGATTCTGGTAAGGGCAACCTGTTTGCCTTTGACAAGAGGCAGAAATAGTTCAAATCCCAGAAGGGAACCCTCCATAGGTTAAGACAAAAAGTAAAGAATTCATCAGCCTCAATGGAAAAGTGTGCTCGCATAAATTCTAAAAGAAAAATACACGCTCAGGCCCCCACCCCTCCTTACGAGTAGCTCCAGCAATGGCAGCAGTAAATCTCTAACCCATGTGTGAGGGCGCAATGCAACCTCATAAGCTGCGGATGGTAGCGCTGCTCTTTGAAGGCCTGTATCTCATTCAAAACTAGTAATAAGTAAAAAAAGAATCCAATGTAGGATCTATACACAGACAGGACAGGAAGAAAAAAAGTTGAAAAGTACCTTTCAAAAGAACTATTCCAGAAAACAGAAGAAAATTTTCAGCAAACACAAAAACTACAGGATCTAGGAAACAAGAGAAAACAATGGCAACGTGGTTTGAGTAAACAGTCAGCTATAGGGAAAGGAATTATGTAAAAAATAAATTCTTGCCGGGCGGTGGTGGCGCACGCCTTTAATCCCAGCACTCGGGAGGCAGAGGCAAGTGGATCTCTGTGAGTTCGAGGCCAGCCTGGTCTACAAGCGCTAGTTCCAGGACAGGAACCAAAAAGCTACTGAGAAACCCTGTCTCGAAAAATCAATCAATCAATCAATCAATCAATAAATAAATAAATAAATTAATAAATAAGTTCTTGGAGATTATATACACAGGAAGAGAAACAGCAAATTAAAACTATACTGCTAAAAAGTGAGATGAAGGGCAGGTTTGGTAAAAGCCAGATTGCAGAGAGGGAAAAAGAGTTAGTGACAAAAAAATGACATAAATGGAGGAGAGGTGAGGGGTTAACAACTAGTAATTTATGGCTTTGCTGTTGTTTTTGAAACAAGGTTTCACTATGTTGCACAGCCTGGCTTTGAAATGACAAAATTTGCCTGCCTCTGTTGGAATCAAAGGTGTGCTCCACCATCCCTGGTTTAAATAATTTAGGTTTTAAGAAAGAAGGCAAATGTAAGGGCATATAATACTTATAATCCAAGGCCATCTTGTTTACATTAATATAGTTAAGACCCTAAATTAAACAAAAAAAAAATTAATAGAAGAGAGGGAGGACTGGTGGTTGGTACCTATAATCCCATCAGTAGAAGGTAGCAGAGGCAAAAGGATAGAGGCTTCCAGACCATCAGGGATACAGTAAGACCCTGTGCCCTCTCAAACTCTCCCCACTCCAAATACTGAAATAAGGAAGGCATCAATTTATAGATCAAGAAGGCGTGGGCGAGGAGTTGGAGGCTGGAGAGATGGTTCAGCAGTTAAGAGCACTTGCTGCTCTTGCCGAGGACCTGGATTTGGTTGCCAGGACCCATGTGGTGGCTCACAATCAACCAAAACTCCAGTGGTGCACAAACATACAGGCAGGCAAAGCACCCACACACGTAAAATAAATAAATGGCTTACTGTGCAAAAGAAAAACATGATCAATAAAGAATTACTAAGACCTGAGTCAGATGGTGGTGGAGCGCACCTTTAATCCCAGCACTTGGGAGGCAGAGACAGGCAGATTCTATGAGTTCAAGGCCAGCCTGGTCTACAAGAGCTAGTGCCAGGACAGCTAGGGCTAGACACAGAAAAACCCTGTTAAAAAACAAAAAAAAAAAGTTATTAAGACCAAAAATATTTGAGTGACAACGCTAAATTTCAAAAAGTACATCTATGTACATCTCATCTCTTATAGAGGAAATGGCATCAGGCCCACTTCAGAGTTCTCAAAAAAAAAAAAAAAAAAAAAAAACAATTTGAAGTCAGAAAATAAACAAAGGCTTGAGAAAAAGTCTTTACTAAGCTGGAAGTCATTCATGTAAAGGCAATAGCATAAAATTCTTTCCTATGGGCTAGACAAGCAGTTTGGGGATAAAGCACTTGCCTAGCACCCCCCAAAACCCTGGATTCAATCCCCAGAACAGAAAGGGAGGGAAGAAAGAAGGGAGGGAGGAAGATTTTCTGATAGAGAAGTTGTGATGTCGAAAGACTGCCAATATTTACAATAGACACGGTAAATTGAAATTAAGTAACTATGGTAACTATATTTATGAAACAAATTCTAATTTCAAATTTTAAAGTTTCAGTTGGCTATGATGGTGAATACTTGTAATCTCAGCCCTAAGGAGTTAAAGCTAAAGGATTTGGTGTTCAAGGCCAACCTGGAATAAAAATGTGTCTAAAACAAAGGCCTTGCAAAATGAACAACAACAAAAAACAAGCCGGGCGGTGGTGGTCCACGCCTTTAATCCCAGCACTCGGAGGCAGAGGCAGGCAGATCTCTGGGAGTTCGAGGCCAGCCTGGTCTACAAGAGCTAGTTCCAGGACAGGAACCAAAAAGCTATGGAGAAACCCTGTCTTGAAAAAAAAAAAAAAAAAAAAAAAAACCAACATTCTGGTTGTAGTGAATAAGACAAAAATCTATCTTCCTTGAAATTTTGTATAGAGCACTTGTTGGTTGCCTGATTTACTTCAATATTCAAATCTGATGCACGGTAAATACAACAATCAGCTCATAACTTTTTCACCAGGTGGTTCAACATACACCTTTATAAGTCCTTTAGAAGACTCACTTCTTATGAAAGGAAGTGGCAATGAGTGGTTTAGTGTATTTTTTCATTTGTTTGTTTTGAGATAGGGTTTCTCTGTGTAGCCCTGACTATCCTGAAACTAGCTCTAATTGACCAGGCTGGCCTTGAACTCACAGAGATCCTGCCCTTGCTTCCAGAGTGCTGGGCTTAAAGGCAAAAACGCCACCAATGCTCGCCGAGTGGTGTAGTTTCTACTAAGAAGTTTACAACACAAATTTTGGACAGGCAGTAGAGGAAGAACTGTTCAGCAAATTCTAGTTAAGAATTTTTACATTCCCAAATTGTCTGCTTTCCTTGCTGCTTCAGGCTGCTAACCTGACTACTTGGGTAAAAGAAAAACAATTAGATAACACTACATCATAAACATGGAATCACTTTTCACATACACTGTTCCCCAAAGTATTTCTATCATACAACTAGCGACATATGAGATAATTAATTTTACGGGTACACAAATGAACACTTTCATTTAGCTGCATTTTTACTTTAACTTGCACAGAAATCTGCAACTCACTACTCAGTTTATAGTGCTAGAGACTAAGGAGTGTAAACTTGAAAAGAACAATTTAAAACTCGTAAGAAAACGGCACTACAGGTGAAACCGGTAAAAGGCAACGCTAGCAAAAGATTGTTTAAATTTATATAACAATATGCCCCCAAGGGCAAACTTATCTGATTATATCCTAAACCTCTCCAGCAAAGTGAATTATCTCCTGAGGGGGTGAGGTTGCCATCTCAGTCTTGCCCAGCCGACGGCCAACTTGCCGCGGGATAAAAAGCCCAGACAAGGAAACATAACTGGCCCGTGGCTGCGCCAATGGGGTTGCAGCGCGCGGGGCACAACCCCCGGGGTTAGAGCCACTGGGAGGAAAAAGGCTGGGACACAATAAGAGGGGACTGAGCACAACGAGGGGGACTGACTGCAATCAGTCTAGACGCCACCACCTGCCATTCCCCAATCCTGGCCGTGGGGGCAGCTTTCTCCACCCGCCTGTGCAGCGGGAGAGCCTGATTTCCCTCGGCCTGAGGACAACAGCGGGTTCACCGAGTTCAAGGGGAGCAATGTAAGCAGCACGGAAGCCTGGAGCCAGCTTAAAGCGCTGCACGCACTGCATGGGGGAAGAGAGGCTGGCAGGGATGAGGGATGCTCAGTGGCCACAGTGGGGACTGAAGTGAGAGCGCGACGGTTTTCCGGGGACGCGCGGAGGCTGGGAGGCGCGCTGCGTTGCGCGGGGATCAGAGCGGAATAGGGAACCGGTTCCCAGTGCCTTAGCGCTACAGCGAAAGAAGGGGAGGAGTATTTCTAGGTCCCCCGCACACCCCGTTGCGGTACACTCACCCGCGCCAAAGTCCTTCCGGAAGTCCAAGTTCGAAGATGGCGCCGCCTGTCGGGTCGCGGTTTTATGACGAAACCTGAGCGGCTCTTCCCTGCCCCGCCCCCGGCACAAGGTAAACGCAAGCTCGGTCGGGAGTGCGTTCCCTTCCGAGTTTTCTACTAAACTCTGTGTTCCATAATGCAGCGCGGCGCAGCGCTGAGCCCTCCGACGCCCGCGAGCTGGAGCCCGGCTTCCGCGGCCCTGGGACACTGCAGGGCCTTCTGGGAATTTCAGCAACCGGAAGGGGAGGTCGGCGCCTGCGCGGCACCGTGGCTTCCCCAGCGGCCTTGCTGAAAAGCTTTTTGAAGGTGAGGTTGTCGCGCTTTAGCTGTCGCCCAGCGTTCCGAGCTGCCATTACTCAGGCTGTGGCGAACAGAGCCAGACCATACTGCTGCTTAACGGCAACCCCGAGCTTCGACGGACTAGGAGAGGAGCTACTGATATTCTGGTGCTAGTGAATGAGCAGAGACAGGAAGAAAATAGGAGGGCTTGGAAAGAGGCCAAGAAACGGAAGCGGGGGTGGGGGGAGCCTAGTCTGGGTGGGTACGCTGCGCTCCTAAAGAGCTCGTCAGCCCGACTGCCAGGCCTCCCGTCTTTGGAGGTAGCCTATGATGGAGGAAACAAGTGCAACAAGTTTTCCTGAATCATTTAAAACCAGATAAATTTTCCAGGTCTGCCCATACCTGTGCGGAGGAGGAGGGTGAAAAAAAATGAACAGGAAGGGGTGGAATAAGCCAGTCTTTCCTTTTCCAAATACTCTTGTCCATTAATTCCCTTGATTAAACATTTAAGAGAAGTGTAGAAGTCGGGTATAATGGTCCACACCTATAATCCCCTCACTGGGGGAGGTGGAGGCCAAAGATCAGCAGTTCAAGGTCATGCTGGACCAAGAAGTTGGAAGCAGCCTTGTCTCAGAAAACAATGAAAAATAAATAAGGGGAAACTGGGGTATGCTTGCTCCCCCTTGTAGTGCTTAGGTACTCAAAGCTGAAGCAGGAAGATCTCTTGAGTCCAGGACTTAAGGCCCTACTTGGTTAACCCTGACACTTAAAACCAAAGTATGGAGTTAGCCAAAACCTATGGGAGGAAAGAAAGGGGACACCCAGTTCTCTCCTGTCCCCTTATGCCCAGAGGCAGCATTTTGAATAGACGTCTTCTCCCCTCTTTCAGATACTGGCTCCTCAACATTGTGTAGGGAGTTACAGATTTACTTCTGTAATGAACACAATCTCTTAAACTCCTACCTCTGGCTTGGTGGTGGTGCGTGGCTATAATCCCTGAACTGGGAGGGAGACCAAGGCCAGCTTGGTCTACAGCCAGGGATGTGCAGAGAACCCCTTGTCTCGAAAGAAAAACCCAAACAACAAAACAAAAATTTTCCTGCCTCTGATTAATTTCCCTTTCACTTTGTCACAAAATTAATGGCTTTATTTTTGAAAAAAAAAATACTTTGTAGCTCAGAGTTCAAGACACAAAGGGCATCAAGATTATTTTCAAACTTCACTAACCCAAGGGCAGTTAACCCCTTTCTCTTTGTAGATTGTGTTTATGCTCAGATTCCATTCTTTCTCAATCTCATTCCTTTACCCTAAGTGCCCTGGAGCTAACCACGGACCTGCTTCAGCCTCCTAAGTGCTCTCAGTATAAGCACAAACCTCCATACCCAGTTTGTCTCAACAAAACGGACCGATGCTTTCTTATTTATGTGGAATAGCTAGTGTATGCACACATGTGGATGCCTTTGGAGGCCAGAAGGGTATGTTAGGTCCCTGGTGCTGGAATTAACAGGTAGCTATGAACCATCTAATATGGGTGCTGGAAATCAAATTCTGGTTCCCTTGAAGAACAGCAAGCACCCTTAACCACTAAGAGCCCCTATCTGGCTACTTTTAACTGTGTATACTCCTTATTCCACGTGCCTGTTTGGCGTGTAACTATATGTAGTTAGTTAGTGAGTGGGTAACTGTGTAGTTAACTATTTTGTTATTTACTGATACTGCTGAGTATTTGTGTGGTCTCTGGTCTTTTGATGGTGTTGCATTGTTGCTATAATTCATGTCTAAGTTACTTCAGACATGCTACTCTGTGGCTAGGCTGAATGCCTCAAAGCTGAGTTGCTGGCTCAAGGTTTAGGTAGGCACATTTGTAGTTTTCATTGAAAAGTATTTTGTTGAGTGTTCTGTGTCTTGGTCTAATGTCTTTTTTGTTTGGTTGGTTGATTGGTTTTGTTTGGGTTTGGTGCTTTTTTAAAAGTTTTGTTTCGTTTTGGTTTTGGGACAAAGGTAGCCTTTGTAGCCTTCGGTGTCTTGGAACTTACTCAGTAGTCCAAGCTGGCCTTGAACTAACAGATCTACCTGCCTCCCAAGTGCTGGGAGTAAAGGTGTGCGCCACTACCGCCCAGCTACGTCTCCAATTTCTTTTTTTTTTTTTTTTAATATTTATTTATTTATTATGTATACACTATTCTGTCTGTGTGTATGTTTGCAGGCCAGAAGAGGGCACCAGATATCATTACAGATGGTTGTGAGCCACCATGTGGTTGCTGGGAATTGAACTCAGGACCTTTGGAAGAGCAGGCAATGCTCTTAACCACTAAGCCATCTCTCCAGCCCCCCCCCTCCCGTCTCCAATTTCTTAATAGTTACCTTTCTGAGCATGAGGTTGACCTTGTTGATTTGCTTAAATTTGGTGACTGAGTGGTACATTCAAAAAGCCCACCAGATTATACTGACCTAAAAGTAAAGATTCCACTCGTAGTCCAAAGCCTGTAGGCTTACCCCTGAGATGGCCAAGATAGGTTTAAGGGTAGCCTGGGTTACATGACAAGATCCTGTCTGGGGGAAAAAAAACAGAAAACACAGGGACCAATTAAGTGTTTATCCTGCCTTTCCAGTACGATTTAGAGTTTAGAAAAACAAACTGATGTGAGGGTCTTACTCCCCACCCATTTCTTTTTGAGTAGGCTCTCTTGCTAAATAACAGCCGGTTCTGTCCACAAATTCGTGATTCTGCTACCTCAGCCTTCCCTGGGCTGGAATACAGGCACATGTCTCCACACTCTTTAAAATGATTGTCATTGCTAAATACGGAATGTGTGAGAGTTAGAAAAAAAGACACTTTTATATTCTGGTGAAATTACTATTCATTAGCATTTGGATAAAACCACTAAATAAAAGGTTCAGGGGAACCTTAAAATGTCAGGCCACATTTATCACTAAAAATAAAGTCACAAATCATTGTTTGCTTGTAGATACAAAGCAATATGAAATACTTCTATCCATTTAGGTATCACTGCCAAAAAGATGACTAGAAAATCATAAGGCTTAAGAGAAACAATGTAAGTGATACCACTTTAAAAGAAAAGAGGTCACTCGGAAAGAAATGTTTCTGTTGAGTGCAAAAGCCGGAACCCTAAGATCTACGGACTAGACAGGTGAGATGCTCTCCTACTGAGCCACATCCCAGCCTTGCTTTTTGAAATATAATAATAAGGTATATGGATTTGTTCGGGCTCTGATTCAGAGTGACCTACTGTAAAAAGCCAATTTTGAGGTCTGGAGAGATAGCTCAGCGGTTAAGAGCACTGACTGTTCTTCTGGAGGTCCTGAGTTTAATTCCCAGCAACCACATGGTGGCTCACAACCATCTGTAATGAGATCTGATGTCCCCTTCTGGCCTGCAGGCATAACACAGTATATATAATAAATATTAAAATATTTTTAAAATAAAAACATTTTAAAAAGCCAATTTTGAGTCAACATGAACATTTGATTTTGGATTAGATAATCCTAAGGAAGCATTATTTAGTATGTGTGAACTGTATTTATTTATTTACATTTATTTATTTTTGGTTTTTTGAGACAGGGTTTCTCTGTGGCTTTGGAGCCTGTCCTGGAACTTGCTCTGTAGACCAGGCTGGCCTTGAACTCATAGGCCCGCCTCTGCCTCCTGAGTGCTGGCATTAAAGGCTTGCACCACTACTGCCTGGCATGAAGAGGATTTTTAGGAAACACGCTGAAGTCTGCAATAATGAAAATGATCAATGTCTGGAATTTTCTCTACAATAACTTCAGCAAGGGAATAAAATAAGGACTGGGGAGATGAAGTTGTCATCTGACTGCCATCCCTGTGTACCCCTCCACAGTTCAATATAATAAAAACTAAAGTGTGGCATATTTCAGCCCTCAGGAAATGGCAGTGGGAGGAGCTTGAGTTCAAGGCCAGCACCAGCTATCCAGTTCACTGTTGTGAAACCAAGTGTCAAAGGAAACAAAAAATGGCAAGTTTTGATAATTGTTACATCTAATGATAAGTATTCTCACACAGTTTACTCTCCCTTTGTTCTATGTAGAAATAAAAAACCTGGGTGGTGGTGGCAGCACACCCTGTTAGTCCCAGTGCTCTGGGAGACAGAAGAAGGTGCATTTCTGTGAGTTTGAGGCCAACCTAGTCTACATAATGAATTCCAGCAGGACCGCTGTCCTAAAAAACAAACAAAAAAAATACACCTTTACAGATGATTTCTATTCCAAGGCTCAGGATCTCTTGGCTCTCACTAAAGCCTCAGTCTACCTTTGTAGCTTTATCTGTGAACATCACCGAACTTTACTCTGCAACGGGCTAGTCCTGTTTTTTCTTTCTTTCTTTGTTCGTGTTTTTTCTTTTTTTTCTTTTTTAAGACAGGGTTTCTCTGTAGCTTTCCTGGAACTAGCTCTTGTAGACCAGGCTGGCCTCGAACTCACAGAGATCCGCCTGCCTCTGCCTCCCAAGTGCTGGGATTAAAGGCGTCGCCGCAGCCGCCACCACCACCGGCAGCCGCCACCACCACCGGCAAGAACTGTTTTTTCACAGGAAGCTATTTCCTCTGCTGATCTGCCTCCTGGTTCTTTTACTGAGAAAGGATTTTCCAAGGACTACATTATGTGTCCCCATTGAAGACAACTATGCTAGGTAGAGCCAGTCACATCGTTCAAGGGGCTCATTTGTGTTGCCTTGAGTTCACAGTGAAGATAGCTCCTCTGCCTTCCTACACTGTCCTTTAACCCGAGGGCCATGAAAGCGGAACCAGGCATTGTGACTCAGCCCACAATTCCCAGCCCTTGGAAGGCGTGATTTAAGCCAACACCTTTTGTTATGGAATATTTTCAGATGTGTTACAATTGCTTATGCTGTGGAACATTTATTTTAATGATGCAAAGATGCATTACATTCTTTTATATTGTATTTGTGAAGCTGTGTTATTTTACCTGACTAAAACACCTGATTGGTCTAATAAAGAGCTGAATGGCCAATAGCAAGGCAGGAGAAAGGATTGGCAGAGCTGGCAATCAGAATAAAACAGGAAGAGAAATCTGGAATGAGGATTCCATTCCATAAAGGAGCAAGAAAACTAGAAGAAGAGTGAAGAGATCTAACTTAACATTAGTGCAGCCACGATAGGCTGCAAACTAACAATACTGGGACTAGACCTCACCCTTACAATAACCAGGAAAAGCCACAAATTGTACCCTGTGGGAGACCAATCAGAATGGAGACAAACAAGTACTAAATGCTCTAGAACATTAAAGATAATTTACATAATCTATATATAGATTGCCAATTTCCTTGCAACAAAACCAGTACCAATCCCTGTTTGACAAAATTTCTGTTACCTCACTCCTGCCCAATCAGAAGTTCAACCCCCATTTGAATCCAGAATTCCCCTGTCCCCCCATTCTTTACTCCTTAAAAACCCTGCCATGGCTGAGCTCAGGGCTTTCTGATCCAGTCGCTGTGTCAGAAGGGACAGCTGGAGAGTCCAAGCTCGAGCTTGCAGTAAAGGCTCTTTGCTTTTGCAGACAAACTTGGACTCCTGGTGGTCTCTTAGGGGCTCATAATATGGGCATAACAAGGATGCTAGGGCCAGCCACCCAGCTACGTAGCCAGACAAAGAATAAGGAGGAAAATTAAATAGAGAAAGATAAAAGGCCAGGGACAAAAGGTAGATGGGATAATTTAAGAAAAACTGACTAGAAACAAGCCAAGCTAAGGCTGGGCATTTATAAGTAATAATAAGATTCCGTGTGGATTTATTTGAGAGCTGGATGGTGAGCCCCCCCCAGAAAAAACAAAAACAAAAAACAACAACAAAAAAACCACAATCTTTTTAAAAATTATTTTTATGTGTATGTGCTTATGCCTATGTGAGTTTATTTGCCCACATGTGCAGGTGCCTGTGGAGTTCTAAGGACATCAGATTCCCTGAAACTGGACGTAGATAGTTATGAGCCACTTTCCTGGTATCAGAGCCAACCAACAATGTCTCAGAAAGTTAAGTGGTGTCACTTAAGTCATTTCTTTAGGCCCGGTAATTTCATATCTGCCTTATGGTAGCAACCCCTAAATGGGTCAAGGTACTTCATATTGCTTTGTATCAGGAAGCAAACAATGATTTATAACTTTATTTTAAAATAATTTTATAGCTAGGGTCTAACTATGTAGCCCAGACTGGTCCCAGATTCAGAAATCTGTCTCTGCTACCTGATTGATGGGATTTAAGGTGTGTCACTTCAGGCATAAGGTTGTCCTTGTCCACAGCCCTAGGCTTCATAAAACCCTGACCAAAACAAAACAAAAAAAACTTATAGATTTGGATTCAGACTGCTTGTGACCACATGAACAACTGTGTTAAGTGAGTTCTTTGTGCCTCAGCTGAGTGGTCTTGGCTGAGTAACCTAACCTCTCTGTGACTCCTTTTCCTCACCTTTAAGAGTCAGAAAGATGTGTTTAGATACAGGCTTTCTCTGTGTAGCTCTGGCTGTCCTGGAACTCACTCTGTAGACCAGGCTGGCTTTGGATTCACAGAGGTTAGCCTTCCCCTGCCTCTCCAATTCTGGGTAAATGTGTAGCTCAGGCTGGCCTTGAACTTGTGATCCTCCTGCCTTCACCTCCTTCAGCAAATCCTACCAGTGTTAGCCATCAAAACCGGCCTTTTAAAATTTTTTTTGTTTTTATTTTATTTTTGGTTCTGGTTTTTCGAGACAGAGTTTCTTTGTAACAGTCCTGGCTGTCCTCGAACTCACTGAGATCCACCTAACCTCTGCCTCCCAAGTGCTGGGATTAAAAGTGTGTGTCACCATTGCCTGGCACAAATAATTTATTTGTTTAAAAAAGTTTTTTAAAAATTATTTAAGGGGGGCTGGAGAGATGGCTTAGAGGGTAAGAGCACTGACTGTTCTTCCAGAGATCCTGAGTTCAATTCCCAGCAACCACATGGTGGCTCACAACCATCTGTAATGAAATCTGGTGCCGTCTTCTGACCTGCTGGCATATATGTAGACAGAACACTGTATACATAATAAATAAAATCTTTAAAAAAATATTATTTAAGGGCTGGAGATATGGCTCAGAGGTTAAGAGTATTGCCTGCTCTTCCAAAGGTCCTGAGTTCAATTCCCAGCAACCACATGGTGGCTCACAACCATCTGTAATGGGGTCTGGTGCCCTCTTCTGGCCTGCAGGCATACACGCAGACAGAATATTGTATACTAAATAAATAAATAAATAAATATTTAAAAAAAATATTATTTAAGGGGCTGGAGAGATGGCTCAGAGGTTAAGAGTACTGGCTGCTCTTCCTGAGGTCCTGAGTTCAATTCCCAGCAACCACATGGTAGCTCACAACCATCTGTAATGAGATCTGGTGCCCTCTTCTGGCGTGTGGGCATACATGGAGGCAGAATGCTGTATACAAAATAAATAAATAAATCTTTTTAAAAAATAAATATATTTAGGTTTTTATTTTTGAGGTTTAGTTTCTTTACGTAGTCCTGGAATTTTGCTGACCTCAAGCTCTTCTTGCATTTGCCTCATGAATGCTGGGATTAAAGACGTGTGCTACCATGTCCAGCTGTTATTTTATGTGTGTTCCCATTGTCTGTGTATGGGCATCATACGCATACCTGAGGTCAGAAGAGGGTGCTGGATGTTCTGGAACTGGAGGTACAGATAGACGAGAGCCACTGTGGATGCTGAGTTGAACACAGGTCCTTTGGAAATTAGTCAGTGAGCCACTTCTGCAGCCCTAGTAGTTGTTTTTGAAACAAGGTTTCCTTTTGTGACACTAGCTAGCTTGGAACTCACGATGTAGACCAGGCTAGCCTTTGGTTTTACAGAGACTGGCCACCCCATCTGGGATTAAGGAAAACTGCCTGTGCCATCATGCCTGGCCTGTGAATACATTTGATGCCTACACAAACCATCATGCTCCCAGCACCGGCCTGGAGCTCACCACCCGAGAAGGGTTTCCACAGAGCTTCACAGTGGGTGATGAGGAGTTGCAGGGTGTGGGTTCCTGACCCCAGAGGTAGAGATGCTCAAAGAAATACAAAGGCAGTAGAGTTATGGCGATCGGGTAAGTTTTTATTGGCCCTTGCTCCCTTTCACTGGTCACTGCTCTTGACTCGAAGGACAACAGGCACAGAGCTACAAGGGATCATGCCCAGTTCTGTGATCACCAGATCCACGAGCTCAGGGGGAGTCACGTCATAGACCAGATTCAATAACCGGAGCGATGGATGGTTCTGCCAGTTCGCCAAGACCACCTGTTCTCCCCGCTTACACTGCAGATCATCGGGGTCATCTACCATGAAGAGAAGTGGCACGGTTTAACTTCCCCTCCCCCTCAAGGCTTTTCCGGTCCCTGAAAACCTCAGTTCTACTCTACTCACCTAGCTCGTTAGAGACAAAGGCATCAGTCTGCACACGTTCACAGAACTTGTATGTTTCACAGCAGACCAGTACTGGAACATTATGTGCTCGAGCTACGAGGGCCAACTGTGCTGTCCCTACCCGAGACATCACAGATCCATTGGCCAGGAGTGCATGAGCTCCCAATAGCACCTTGGAAACCTGTTTGTTTTAGACAATGAGGAAAGGGAAGAAAAAAATGTCATGTTCTATCAGTATATAACAAGGTCCCCTGCTACTGTGCAGAACAGCAGCACTAAGCAACAAACCATGTTGGCTGCTCTTAGAGAACACCCTGTCATCTTGTATCATCCCAGAACAGGGAGACTGCCCTGTTCCTTTTAGTGGCTACTACATTAATAGGATTTCTTCTAATAACTAGACTGTGCTGTTGCATGGAGCAGTTGAATTTTTCTTTTATCTATTTATCATCTATCTATCATCTATCATCTATCAATCAATCATCTGTCTGTCTATCTATCTATCTATCTATCTATCTATCTATCTATCTATCTATCTATCTATTATTTATGCAGTGTTTTGCCTGCACACCAGAGGAGGACACCAGATCTCATTATAGATGGTTGTGAGCCACGATGTGGTTGCTGGGAACTGAACTCAGGATCTCTGGAAGCATAGCCAGTACTCTTAACCTCTGGGCCATCTCTCCAGCCCCCTCTCCCCTACTTTTTTTTGGTTTTTCAAGGCAGGGTTTCTCTGTATAGTCCTGGCTGTTCTGGAACTCTGTAGACGAGGCTGGTCTTGAACTCAGATCTACCTGCCTCTGACTCCCAAGTGCTGAGATTACCAGGTTATATAGGGCAGCTAGTTGCTTTTTTCTATTAAGGATAAAAGATGTTGGGTTTGGTGGTTTATACCTTCAATCCCAGTACTTAGGAGGCAAAGGCAAGCAGAGCTCTGAGTCCAGGCCAGCCAGGACTACATAATGAGACCCTGTCTCCAAAATAAATAAATAGGTTACATGAGAAACCCTGTCTCAAGAAAACAATAATTATAATAATAATATAACAAGGCCATAATAATAAAAAGGCAAGGGCCATGAGATGGCTCAATGGGTGAAGTCATTGCCGACCCTGACCATCTGAGTTCTATCCTCAGGAGGTAAATGGTGGAAAGAAAACTGACTCTTCCAAAAGGTGTTCTCTGACTCCACATGGAGCCAGAGCATTCTGCCTTTGTCAACCCCCACCCCTCACATCCTTCACTCCCCTTCTCCTTCACAATGAGTAATAAATAAATGTAAAAAAAAAAAAAGAATAAAAGATTATGCCTGTATTACTACACCCTTTCCCTTCATCCTCAAAGTTCCTTTTTTATGAGAACCCTCACCTCTGGGAGCACATAGGAGGCTGCAGGAATCAGCAGGTAGGAAGTTGGGACCCCAGCACGGACAAGAGAACGGAGCATGTGCCTTCCCTCAAGTCGGGGCCGGCTGTCCACCACCACCACTCGAAACTGCTTACCCTCAACCCATGCTTCCTGAAGAATCCGTGACACTAGAGAGGAGCTAGATATGGAGGAGAAAAGTGTGACTAACTGGTGGCCAGCCTATTTGCAAAGGCAAGGGGCAGGCATTTCTCTGACTGTTCCCCTCCCCAGTTTTCTCGGTCAGGTGTTGACCATACCATCCATATACCAGGATCACGTCCCCATTACTGATCTTCTTAGAAGCAAATCGTGAAATTGCCTGAGCTGCAAGCACGATCTTCTCTTGCATATACCGATCGATGGCTTCTCTAAGTTCTGACTTGGCCTAAGTGTCAAGAGAGCATGGTGGCACACAACTTTGATCCCAGTGCTCAGGAAGCAGGAGGATCCCTGAGTCTGAGCCAACTTGGTCTATATAGCAAGATCCAGGACACAATTGAGACTACATAGACTATCTCAAAGCAAAAATCATGCCATATGCTTGAATAAATACATAACAATGGGCCTGAACTGGGCCCCAATATGCCAAGAGCGCAAGTCACTTCCCTAGGCAGTGACTAGGGTCATGTGGCATGCCAACACATGTCTTTTGAGAGTTTGGAATGTGCTGTTTATCCTAACCACAGGCACATGCCTTTCCTGTTCCCAGAACCCTTCATCACCTCCTCTTCCCGCTTGGAGCTGCTCATGCCAGTGATTTCCTTGTTAAGGAACTTGATGGCGTTGCACATGCTTGCCGACAGGGGGCGGCACTGGGCCAGGAAGCTGCAACAACAATACCTCAAGTTTGTGCAACTGGTTAGGACTTAAAGAGAACAGCAGGATTAAAATAGTGATGGGCATAAATAAAGGCCCTGCACGGCTGTGCTCACCTGATGTAGGGTTTTAGTTTATTTACAAGATCCCTGGAGAGTTCCTCACTGGGAGGTGTTGTGTAATCCTGAATCACCTAAAGAATACACACTCAGATCAGCAAAATGCCCCCTAACGAAGGTCTCTGAAACGGGGCAGAGGCAAGCTTCATTAGGAAAGTGCTCAGCATGTGAGTTGTTACTTCTCTGCCCCAGAGATGACTGGGGAAACATGCTGGGTAGTCCTGCAGAGTCAGGTAGAGACAGAGAACAGGACATACCTGCTGCAAGGCGTGGAGGAGTGCGATGCACCGGGCATTGGAGCCACTGACAAGGCCCTGGGAGTACTGCAGACCAAGTCGCACCATGGCTGGGTGGATCACAGAGGATGGGACGCTGATGGGATGGTGGTGTCACATACTTTTTAAGGGAACTTGAGTGCCTCTTGCCCCATGCCCCTGATGAGAAGGAACCCTCTTCACTAGTACAGACTCCCCGATTCCTATAGATTCACCCTGAGTGGTACCCCCCCCATGACATCTCTAATTTCCAGCGACACTGGGTTCCTCAACCCCCTAGACTTAGAACAATTTCCCTAAGATCCTACCTCATGTACTGGGTCAAGGAGTTTTGTCTGCTGTACTGGGGTAGGTGGGAGAAGAGACTGACTTTGGATCCATAATCCTTTCGTGTAGGAACCTTGACAAAACCAAAGGAATGTGATCAATAATTCAGAGTTCAAAACTTCCGGGACAGAGCTGGAAAGAAAGTAAACTCACTTCTTTGACCCCACTGCTCAGGGTGTTGCCAGCCCTTTACTTTGCTAGGGCACTTCGGCACTCCCTACCTGCTGTCGCTCTGGCTTTCTGGTAAGCCTCCTCGGAGGTGAGGGGTTGTCGACCTGGGTGGGCTCCGGGAGGCGCTTCACACCTGGAAGTTAATGGGATGGTTTTTCTGTTTTTGTTTTATTTTATGTTTGGTTTTTTGAGACGGGGTTTCTCTGTGTAACAGTCCTGACTGTCCTGGAACTCACTCTGTAGACCAGGCTGGGCTTGAACTGAGATCCGCCTGCCCCGGATCCCAAGTGCTGTAGTTAAAGGTGTGAGCCACCACTGCCTGGCCTTGACATGTGTTTTCAGTGCATGTGGGACAGCAGGAAATTAACAAGTTGGGAAGATGGAGCAGGAAGAGTCAACAGAAAAAGTTCAAACTCTGTCTCCTAAGGTAAGAACGGGAGTCCATGCTGGCACAAGAAGTTGGAGAAATTGGAGTTTTAACAAGAAAAGAAGATACCTGCGGAGGCTTCTCCAGCTGTACTGGGGCAGGCCTGAGGAGGGGGCCCTTCTTGTTCCCCTTTCCTTGCCTGTTTCAGGGCCCGCTCTGCCTCCTGCTTGGCTCTCCTTTCAGCACGAAGTTCGGCCTTACTCCGGCCAGCTGGAACTTTCTCCCCAGCAGTGCCTCCCGATTGACTCCCGGGTCCTGGGAGTTCTCTGGTTGGGTCTACTAAAGACAGGAAGAAGTCCAAGCCTAAGGATGGTCTCTGTCCCAACCAATGTTCTCCCCATCCCTCTCCCCCCCCCCCCCCCCCCCCCCCCCCCCTTTTTTTTTTTTTTTTTTTTGTCACTTTATATATCACTGGCTGGCCTGGAATTCACTGTGTAGACTAGGCTGGCCTCATTTGTCTCTGCCTCCTACATAATCTCTTCTGTACTTGCTCAGATCAACTTTGTTCTGTCTTCCCCACCAAATCCCTCAACCAGCGTCCTACCCCAGGTCTTTAAAGAGTCGCCGCACCTTGCCGCTGAGCTGCAGATACGGTAGAGCCAGCGTCTTGGTCTGCCCCCCTTTCCTCCTTCCGCTTCTTCTTCTGCTGTTTCTTTTCTTTCCGAAGCTGAAGCTTCTCTTCTTGGGTCATCTCCCGCCCCGCTGCCTGAGACACAGACACAGTAACTGCTCTTCCCCAGGCCAAAAGTGTATCAACACTACTGGATGCGTACTAGATTCCCACAAGGTTAAGTCCCTAATCCTTTCTTACTTCTGTTACAAGTCTACATCTCATACGGAGAGAAACTTCTTCAGAGCCATAGTTACATACTGTTAAACTGTAAAAATCTGGTTCTACTGAGAAATGAACTGAAAAGGGACGGGAGACGGGGCTGAAAGGTGACACAGCTTTCTATGCAGCGCTTGACAGACGACTTGGGAGGTCTCCCTCACTTACCCCTGGTCGAGGAGAAAGTTCTGTTTTCATCTCGGATCTGGACTCTGCATCAGAAAACAGGGCACAGAGTGAGCCAGAGAGGCTCCGGGAGGGCTTGGGGAGACTTGTCGGCGCAGTAGGCTGCTGGGTTGGCATGACCACAGCTCGGGGGCCCGGCGCCAGGCGCTCCGGGTTCCGCGTGGGGACGCACTGCGCGGCAGGATCAAAGGACGGGCGGGGGAGGAAAAGGGTCAGTCACCGTTCTGGGAACAGCCGGCAAGCAGCACCGAGCTGCGCCCTAGATCATATAAACCAGTCCGGGGATGCGCAGAAACTGGGAGGCAAGGCCCAAAGGCGCTCGGGGCTCCGCACCAGCGACCCGACGCTTATCTGCCCCTGTACCAGTTGGTGCAGCCAGCCTTTCACTTACCTTCGCGAACGGCCACCGCCACTGCAGCCATGACTGTCGGTCCTAGGCTCCTCCCGCCGAGGTCACTCAAACTACAGCGCCACCTGGGTTACAGGCTACTCTGCCGCCTCCGGCGGAGTTAATCCCCAGAGGACTACAACTTCCGGCGTGCACTGGGTCCCGCCCCGGACTACGGGTCGTGGTGAGGACCATAGGACTTTGGGCTACCAATTAGGATAGTCTTTGGCCCTCGACTACAGCTCCCAGCATGCCGAGGTTGCTGCTCGCAGAGCCTACGTCCTACAGCCTTCCCACCTCGGAGTTCAGGCCCCCCAAAATGGCGAGCTGGGCTGCGGAGACGCGCTGAGTGGTGGAGGCGAGCGAACAGAGCCGCTACGGCCCTGGTAGTCCGGAGCTCTGCCTTAGGGAACATGCACTTTTCCATTCCTGAAACCGAGTCCCGCAGCGGGGACAGCGGCGGCTCCGCCTACGTGGTGAGGAGCTGCTAGAGCTGGGCCGGGGCGGGGATAACGGGCCGGAGCCCTCGGAGCGGCCTCCAGCCTTCGAACCTCCCTGGAAGCCATCTCACGTCTCAGCTTCGTACAGAAGTCACCCCAAGCTCCAATAGGTTCTTTGGGCGATTCCTTTCCCCGGCCAGGCCGCGACTGGTGGTGGGCATTACTGTCATCTCCGGAGGGAGACTGCCGCACAAGCGCCCGAATTTCCCCTGCACTGGGCCTACTGCTTGGAACCTGCCCCCCCCCCGGGGTGGGGGTGGGGGGGCAGGCCACGTCCTGGGAAGTTTCGGCACGTTGCGCAGACGGCCAGGCTTCTGGGGGCAAGAGGTGATTCGGACTTCGACCCTGAGCTATTTGCCTGCTTTTGTGTCCTCAGGCCTATAACATTCACGTGAATGGAGTCCTGCACTGTCGGGTGCGCTACAGCCAGCTCCTGGGGCTGCACGAGCAGGTGGGAGGAGAGCCCCTATCTAGATGCAGCTTCAAGCCCTTCCATACTCATGGACATTAATCCCCTTTCACTGCATTCACCTTTAACCCCTGCCACAGTGGAAGGTGTGTCTTGTTAGCATGACATTCCGGGGACCTCCCTAAGCAAGTTGTCCCACAGTACCTGCTCCTCCCTATAATCACGCCCGCCTTCCTTTTTTTCTGAACTGCTTTTTCATCCTTTGCCCCTGCATGAAAAAAAAAAAAGCCAAAACGAAGCCAATTAGCCCAAGCACGTTCCTTCTGTCACTCCAACTAGAACTTTGAAATTCGTTTCCCTCCTTACTGCAAACCGTTCACTGATTCCTTCGCTCGTTCTAGGCTTCTTTCATGTGTAACTGTTCGGATAGTCTTGTATCTGTGATACAATGTTTCCATTCCTCACGGTACTCCGTAGACAGCCCTCGTTCTACTGACAGCTAGTTGTCAGTCCTGAGCAAGTTACCTAATTTCTCCAAATGAAAACTAGACAATTAGCAAAGTCCCTTCCATACACTGTGTGAGTATACTGTGACTTTATTATTTGTGCGCATGGATGTTCCCTGTAAATGTTGTCTGCTTCCTGTGAGGGTTCAGTTAGAGACATCGAAGGGGCTCCTGGACCATGAAAACCCACCCTACAGTGTGGAGGTGCTCATACATATTAATATATCTAAGAATTTATACCCAGGATCCATGAGATCCTGACTCTTCCAAAGTCATCTTTCCTCAGATGACCACTTGGAGAGGGGAACTCAGGACTTGGCGAGTCTCAATTGCCACTTATCCGCTTACGTGAAGAATTTTCTCTTTCTCTCTCTCCACATAGCTCCGGAAGGAGTATGGGGCCAATGTGCTTCCTGCGTTTCCCCCAAAGAAGCTTTTCTCTCTGACGCCTGCAGAGGTAGAACAGAGGCGAGAGCAGTTAGAGAAATACATGCAAGCTGGTGAGTGGATGGATGAGCTCGAGGACCCTGGGAAGAGAGTAAGTCAGGTGGCTCTGTCATAGTTAGAAAGCCTCCTTTGTGGTGTTCCCTAATTAGTAAAGTGCCCTCACGGATTTGAAACTCCAGACTAGTAAAGCAACCCGGAATTACTAGTAGAACACTAGCTGTTTTTTAAAGACACGGTTTCTCCGTGTAGCTTTGGCTGTCCTCAAACTCAGACATCTGCCTGCCTCTGTTTCCCAAGTGCTGGAATTACAGGCGTGTGCCACCACCGCCTGGCTGTAACACTAGTTTTAGGAGTAATTTAGATGGGTGGGGAGAACTTTGTATCGGATATGCTTTAGGTTAACGTCATTGTTATTTCCCTAGTTCTGTAGACTGGACTCAACTAGATGGCAGCCAAGGGTAGGGCAGGTGAAGAATTTATACAAACTGTGTGTGAGGTGAGGCCAGCTGGGGGATATGGCAGGCCACCATCAGCCCAGGAAATGGGGTTGGGGTACTTACGAAGAAGAGGACTTGGGGAAGCCAAGAGTGAGTCCTGAGTCACTATGATATCATTCTCTTGACCCCACAGTTCGGCAAGACCCATTGCTTGGGAGCAGTGAGACCTTTAATAGTTTTCTACGTCGGGCCCAACAGGTAACCCCTATTTAAGAGAAAGACCTGATGGGGGACCATGTCATTTTAATTACAAGGTTATTATCTGGCATTTAAAAGAAGGGTTTTTTTTTTTTTTATGGAACAAAGCTTCTGTTGCACCACTGAAATTCAGAAGTCCAGTCTGAGTTTAAGAACCACACCAGCAGGGTTAGGAAGTTAGGGTGCATCTAAACAGGACCCTAGGCCTACACTAATAAGGTAGTGCCTCCCATCCTTGTCTGTCCATACAGGAGACACAGCAAGTCCCCACAGAGGAGGTTTCCTTGGAAGTGCTGCTCAGCAATGGACAGAAAGTTCTGGTCAATGTGTTAACGTCTGACCAGACTGAAGATGTCCTGGAGGTGAGATGCACGTTTAGTGCAGCCCCTCTGCCCACTGAGCACCAAGTCCTGCACTGGAACTAGCCGGTTGGATAAGCTGTACTTCCTGTTCCCAGGCTGTAGCTGCAAAGCTGGATCTTCCGGATGACTTGATTGGGTATTTTAGTCTCTTCCTTGTTCGAGAAAAAGAGGATGGAGCCTTTTCTTGTGAGTGTCTCTGGCCCTTACCGCTTGAGCACTGCTTCTGGCAGTGAGTTCCGTCTGCCTCTTGTCTGAAGGGAACATTTCCTCCAAGCACTTCCTTTGGTTTCCCTTCCTCTTTAGTCTGACCACACTTTTCTTTTTTAATCCACAGTTGTACGGAAGCTGCAGGAGTTTGAGCTGCCTTATGTATCTGTCACCAGTCTTCGGAGTCACGAGTACAAGATTGTGCTAAGAAAGAGGTCAGGGCCCAGGCCTGGGTTGGATTGCTGGCCACATGCTGAGGGGGCTTCATCTGGCCAAGGGAGCAATGCTGGCTGTTTTACCCACACCTCCCACCCTCCTTCCAGTGTACTGCAATGAATTAGCCCATAGTTGCAATTACTTCTGTTTTCCCATTTCCATCCTGCCTTTGCCTTACCCCCTTACCCCAGCGTAGCCCCCCCTTACTCCTTTCCACCCCTTGGCTTCACAGTTACTGGGACTCTGCCTATGATGACGATGTCATGGAGAATCGGGTTGGCCTGAACCTGCTTTATGCTCAGGTGAGCTTAGAGCTACATCAGAACCCTTGCCCTGAAATGACTATGGTATTCCATTTTCCCAAGAAAACTCCTTCCATGTCTCTGGTCCCTGTTCACGGGGAAGTTCATAGAACATGATCAGAGCTCCTGGCACACTCCGCTTCTCTGAACTGATAAAATCAGGGTCTCACGCAGGTGCTTCTCAACTCATTTTGATTACTGCACTGAAGCCCCAGCCTCATTCATTGTCTCCGCTGTATGTAGACGGTGTCCGATATTGAGCATGGGTGGATCCTAGTCACCAAAGAGCAGCACCGGCAGCTCAAATCTCTGCAAGACAAAGTCTCCAAGAAGGAGGTGAGCTTTTTGCCCTGTCTCCCCTGAACAGCCAAGTCTGCGCTACCCCCTCGTGACTAAGCACACTTGGTGACCATCTTTCAGTTCTTACGACTGGCCCAAACCCTGCGGCACTATGGCTACCTGCGCTTTGATGCCTGTGTGGCTGACTTTCCAGAGAAGGACTGCCCTGTGGTGGTCAGCGCAGGCAACAGTGAGCTCAGTCTCCAGCTGCGACTGCCTGGCCAGCAACTCCGTGAAGGCTCTTTCCGGGTTACCCGCATGCGATGCTGGCGGGTCACCTCCTCTGTAAGTCGAGTTTTGTTTCTGTTTTTGAGACAACTTCTAGTCATGTCCCCATTACTGACCTGGAACTATGTAGGCCAGTTATGCTTGAACTCATGATCCTCCTGCCTCAGCTTTTCAAGGCTTAGGATTAGCACACCTGACTTTCTTCTGTGACTTGGGATGAGAGGGAAGGCCTTCTGAGATGGGACCTGCCAAGCCTTGGGATCCCAGGCTGCAGAGGTCCACAACTTGACCACAATGAAATCAGCCCGAGTCCTATTCCTCTTTTAGGTGCCACTCCCCAGTGGAAGCACGAGCAGTCCTAGCCGGGGTCGGGGTGAGGTGCGTCTGGAACTGGCTTTCGAATACCTCATGAGCAAGGACCGGCTACAGTGGGTCACCATCACCAGCCCACAGGTGTGAGCCCATAGGTCCCTAAGTCTAGACTTCCAGGACTCCACGTGAATGGGAGCCCTTGTTAGGAGATCTGGCTAGGGATAGTATCTCTAATCAGGCTGAGCTTCTTCCCCTCAGGCTATTATGATGAGCATCTGCTTGCAGTCCATGGTGGACGAGCTGATGGTGAAGAAGTCCGGGGGCAGTATCAGGAAGGTAAATGGCACCAGAGGCCAAGCAGTTATGTGGCCATGCTCTCCTGTTGTGTTCTGGGAATGAGGTTTCTCTTGGGAGGAAGGGGAAGAGGCTGGGCTCTGAGGAGGTTTCTGTCCTTAGATGCTGCGTCGGCGAGTGGGGGGTACCCTGAAACGTTCAGACAGCCAGCAAGCAGTGAAGTCTCCACCATTGCTCGTAAGTTAATGTCCATCAGTGCCTTGGCTCCTAGCCCTGCCTTCCCATCCCTGTTCCTAAACCTAACTGATCTGCCTCCTCTTCCCAGGAGTCACCAGACGCCAGCCGGGAATCCATGGTCAAACTCTCAGTGAGTTACTGGGTTGGTGAGGTTGACTGCAAGGGGCTGGCACACAGGTTGCTGCCCTCTGACCCTCCTCCCACCTCTGTTACAGAGTAAGCTGAGTGCCGTGAGCTTGCGGGGAATTGGCAGTCCCAGCACAGATGCCAGTGCCAGTGCCGTCCATGGCAATTTCGCCTTCGAGGGCATTGGAGATGAGGATCTGTAATCTCAGCTGCCTGGATGTCTGCCCTCTACCCCAGAGGAAATTTACACAAACTTGCCCTGTGCCTATGCTCCCAAGTTAGGGGAGTCTTTTCCTACTCCCTTCCTACTTTTTTTTTTTTTTTTCCTTTTGGCCAGGGGCCTCCTAACCTACCTTCCTTTTCCTGGGCTGGCTACACAAAAGATCACTCTTTTTCAGAGCTGGCTCTTTATGCCAAATTAGCATTTAGTATTTTGCACAAAGTCCAAGGGACCAGGACTGCTTGCCTTGGGGAGGAGCTAGTGTTCCCCATGGGCTGTCTCTGGCTTTTTAGGGCCAGGCCATGGGCAAAAGGGTGGGCAGAGGTCTGTGAATGGTCTGACCAACTCCCCATCATTAAACTCAGCCTGACTGCTGCCTACCTCTGGTTCCCTCACTAAGGGTAAGGCCTGTGTGCCATTGCCAATTCAGCATAGACATGGCTTTGTTAGTGTTTCCTTTATTATAAAGCACTGAAATAAGTTAAAACAGGTGAGAGGCTGGGCAGTCCCCAACCAATTCATCCATGGCCCCTGGGAACAGTGACAGTGAATCCAAGGTCCTAATCATTGAGCTCATTAAATTAAGTACATGAGCCAAGACCAGGCCCCCTGGTCCATATGGCCCCCTGCCCATTTGATTGAGGCTAGTCCATATAGCGCCTAGGTTAGTCTGTGTGGAGCCCCTGGCCAGCGGGGGAGGGAGGGGAAGGTGGTTTCTAGTCCATTTGTATAAAATGCAGGAGAGTCAGGGCTAATTCCTAGGACCCCAAGTAAAAGAACCTAGTTCAAGGTGAGTCTGTATGGAGAGCCCTGCTACCAGTAGCACCCAGGGCTGCCGGCCCCCGAGTGCTCATAACAGAGGGTGGGCTATGAGGTGGGGCCCAGCCCTCAGGGGCAGAGAGACCAGGTCCTCCTGCCCCACCATGGCCATGCACTTTCTGATGGCGCTTGTAGTTGTCCCAGTGGCCTGTGGTGTAGGCGCAGGTGGCACAGCGGAAGGGCTTCTCGCCCGTATGGCGCAGCATATGACGTTTGAGGTTCATACTCTGGTTGCAGCTGTAGTTGCAGAGGCTACACCGAAAAGGTTTGTCACCAGAGTGGATGCGACCATGACGCTTGAGGTTGGCCAGGTTTCCACAGGCATACGGACAGAGGGGGCATTTGTAGGGCTTCTCTCCTGTGTGGACACGCTGGTGCCGTTTCAGGTTATCCAGATGAGCAGAGGCATAGGGACAGCGGGCACAGCGGAAGGGTTTCTCACCACTGTGAGTCTTCATGTGCCGAGCCAGGTGGTTGGGATAGTGAGTGGCAAAGGGGCAGAGACTACAGGCGAAGCCTTTGTCACTGGGGCCCTGGGGTCCCCCACTGGCACCCCCTCCAGCCTCTCCTCGCATGCAACGCCCACACATGGCAGTTCCCAACCTGCTGCCCTCACCCTCCTCCAGTTCTTGTCCACAACCCCGGCAAGTCCAAGGGAACAGCAGCTCTGGCAGTGGTTCTGATCCAGTTCCACATAAACCCTCCCCTTCACCCCGTAGCTGCCCACAGTCTGGCAGGTAGCTGGTACCACCTGGTGGCACATGGAGGCTCAAGTCTGGAAGGAGCAGAGCATCTGTGGGAACAATGAGACATGGGCTATGACTCCAAGTATCCATCTTACTACCCACCCACGTCCCACGCCCCAGGATCTCTGCTGGTCTGCTTACCTTCAGATCGCCGGGGCATTGTCCCCTCCTGCTCTGTGGGACTGGGAGGCCGGGTTGGTCGTGGAGCACAGCATCGGAAGCCACAGGTCGGGCAGGGAGGAGTGGGAGGCCCCGAGTGGGTGCGCTGATGCCGCCTCAGGTTGCCCAGGCTGCTGCAGGCAAAGGGGCAGTGGGGACACCGGTAGGGCTTCTCGCCAGTATGGGTGCGGGTATGTCGTGTCAGGTTGACGAGCTGGGCTGAGGCGTAAGGGCAGCGGCCACAGCGGAACGGCTTCTCTCCGCTGTGTGTCTGCATGTGCCGCTTCAGGTGGCTCGAGTAGTGGGACACGAAGGCGCAGAGGCGGCATGAGTACAGAAGCCGTGGGGGCAGCGGGGGCCCCCCACCCGGCCCTCCTGCCCCACAACACGGCCCCTCACCTGTCGGCCCCCCACACAGCTGGCAGGCTGGGCCTGGCCTCTCACCCCTGGCCTCCCCTGGACCCCTGGCTGGTTCCTCAACTTCACTCTCCGCACTTAGTGCCCGGCCGCCCCCAGACTCGTCGTCACTCAGCCCATAGGGAAGTCCAGGTCTGGCTCCCTGAGAGTCTCCTGGTGAGACAGAAATAAGGGGGAGGGGAAAAAAAAAACACATGGTTTGGAAGTCTAAGTTCCAAATTGTCGTTTCCCCCTTAAGGCCGAACTTAGCAGCCCCACCCTTCATTTTATAAAAACAAAACCTTTTAGATCTCTCCCAGGAATCTGTTTCCCTATAGAGACCTCAGAACACTCCATCTATCTACCTCTTTGAGCCTAATTACTGACAATAAGGTTGACCCCCACACACCGTTTCTGCTAAATGGAAAAGATCAAGGACTTGAAGAAGGGGTACAGGCTGATGTAAAACAGCATTAATTCTTGAGATAAAGTAAAAATACAAAAGTCCCTGAGATCCTTTTAGTAAGCACCAGCTGACAATAAAATGAAACCCATCTCAAGGCGGTACAATTTGGAGCAAGTGGAAACAATGTAATGCAAATTACATTGTTTTTCTAGACAGGGTTTCTCTGTAGCTTTGGAGCCTGTCCTGGAACTTGCTCTTGTAGCCCAGGTTGGCCTCGAACTCAAGAGATTCGCCTGCTTCTGCCTCCCGAGTGCTGGGATTAAAGGCGTATGCCACTGCTGCCTGGCTAGTAGATTCTTTTATATGGGGGTTCGTTCACTCCCCGTCTTAAAAATACTTGGGGAAGAAAAGAGAAAGAGTGGAAACGGCAACCTTTCAGTACAAAGGATCTGCCGCTACAGGTCAAAGACTAGCTTATTTACAGAAGTCCCTTCAGGCATCTCCTGAGGAGTACATACAAGGAATGGGGCGAGGGGCAAGGTTATTAAAAGAGCACTAACTCTGACCATGGTCACTCATCTTTGTATTCATGACACTCAGCCCGGACCCAGAACTTCACCCCAGCAAAATGATGTTGCTGAGGGACCCTTAAGCAAACCAAGTAATCAAGTGGGAAACCAAGCCAGTCCTACACTGTAGCAGGAAGTGGTGTCTTGGTCACTGACGCTGACTTCTAAAAGACTTGAGTCACCACTAATAGCCACTAATCCTTAACCACGACCCCTAAACACACCTTCGGAGTCTCTCTCAAAACCCATGAGCTGGTCGTTGTGGCCGTCACCTTCCTCCTCTTCCTCTTCCTCCTCAAACTCCAGATCTTGGCCTAGTAGCAAATCACTCTCCAACACCAGGGCCCCAGGTCCTTCGTCGAAGGAATCTTCAGTATCCACTAAAGAGAGGACGGAGTTTGTGGACTCTCCCTCCCAAGCCGTGCCCATAATCCGAACCAGGGAGCCAGCCATTGTAAACTGCACTTCCTCTGACCCTCTCAGGTTCCCTTAATACTTTGGAGGTAGATGTGAGCCCAGATCATCCGCCCCCAAAACCTCAAGAGTCCCCCTCCACCCAGACCTGAGCCCACTCTACTGACCCCACCACTGTTCCTCCCCGCTTAAGGCCCCTGACCCCTGACCTTTGACCCCCTCGCATTTCACGGGCTGCGGGTGGCTTTGCTTCCTCCGGGGCATCGTGACCGGCTCCAGCCCGACGCGCCTCCGGCCCGAGGCCGCCCAGCCCCGCCCCTCCCAGTTCGGCCCAGTCGCCGACCCTCGCTTTCAGGGTCCAGGAGCCGCCCCCATACACCAGTGCGGGCCCTGGGCAGCCCCCGGCCCTGGCCCCGGAGCCAAGCTCAGGTCGCTCCCGCCGCCGCCGCCGCTTCCATTCATGGAGCCCCCTATCCCCCTCCGGAGACCAGCTGGTACCTCCGTACCCGCTTCCGCTTCCGCCGCCGCACAGCCGCACGGGACGCGTAGTTCGTGGGATGCACAACAGGAACGAGGACGCAGCGTGACCGGGAAGTGATTGTGATGCTCTGCTAGCCGACCAATTGGAGGCTGCAGGAGTAAACCGACCAGCCAGCCAGGCAGAAGGTGCCCAGCCCCCTCTGCGTACGAACTAGGAAGTTGCACCTGAGAGTGAGAGGCGCCCGGGCGGCCTCCAACAGGCAGGCTTAGCTCCTGCTTCCCGCTCACTGCCCCCCTGCCAAACGCGCGCAGGATTGACTCGCAGGCACACACCAAGAGCTCCCCATGCGCTCCCCCGTGTGACCCAGTTTGGGGCCAAGGTAGGAGAGTAAAAAAGGACACTGTGGGCACGATTAGGTTTTGTTTGGCCTTTAGTCTGAAAAAGTGTTGCTCGAAAGTGTACAACAGAGAGCGGGTGCAAGCGGCTAGGGGTCACAGAGCCGCCAATAAAAAAGAATGTCCTTAAATAAAGTGTTCACAGAGTAAAAATCAGAACTACTAGTCCTTCCCTCCAACACAACAGAGCACAGGCACAGAACCGACCGTCGATGAGCCCGAGTAAAGATGAGGCTGAAGAGGACAGCAGAGGCTCCCAGGCTGCCGCGTGGAGGGAGAGCCCTCTTTGGAATGGGCTGAGGAAAGCCACCCAGCTCCCCCTGCACACCTCATAACCACTGCTAAGGCTAAAAGAAAAAGACAAAACTCAGTCTTGGGTCCAAGGGCTCAGAGAACAGTCCTGGTGGGCAGGGTCAGGACAACTGCTAGTCCCGCTTGGCCTTCTTCTTGTCACTGTTGCCATTCTCTTCAGCTCCCTCAGCGGAGAGCGCCTCCCCGAGTTTTCTCTTGCCACACTCTGGCTGGAGCTCTGCTGTATTTCGGGGCTTGAAGCAAATGATGATGCATGTCATGTTGTCACACCCTGTACCGTCCCCAGAAGTGTCTGGTGCCAGGCACTGATCCAGCAGCTACAAAAAGGTTGAGGCAGTTTAGCACAAGGTTTGAACCCTTTCCTGGGAACCTAGAGCACCACAGGAAGGCCTGGCCTTGCTGACACAGGGTTACAGAAGGGAAGGAATGGGCAGCAGGTATTATGAAACTGACACTTGTGAACTTTTGATCCCTAAGGTTACATCAGGGACTCGACAAAAGATGCAACTTTTTAATCAAGGTCTTCTAGTGTCTGTGGTGATTAATACCACTCCCAGCCTTAAGTCTCAGCTCAGAGAGAAAAAAGTTGTGGCTGTGGGGCTGGAGAGGTGGCTCAGCAGTTAAGAGCACTGGCTGCTCTCCCAGAGGTCCTGAGTTCAATTCCCAGCAACCATATGGTGGCTCACAACCATCTGTAATAAGATCTGGTGCCCTCTTCTGGCCTGCAGGCAGAATACTATATACATAATAATAAATAAAATCTTTAAAAAAAAAAGTTGTGGCTGTGTAGTATCCTCCTCTAACTTCAGACTCACCTCTTCCACAATGGAGGACAATAACCGAAGTTCCCCATTTTCATCACGTTGGCTGATCTTTGATTGAATAAAGTCTACAACCTCCTGGCTGCTCATCACATTCCTGGGGTCAAAAAATGACAGACAGAATTCTTAGTCCCACCAAGGCAGAGCAAAGAGTCATGTAGGCAGCAGTACTGATGCAGGCCAATGTCAACACCTGAAAAAAAATGTTCCTCAGCTCTGCCTTAGGCTTCTGTGACTTTAATTCGCTGAGAAGCTGACCTTGAAGCTACTGCCCCCTACTGTAGCTCCAAGCCTTAAAGTAAGGTTGCAGAAGGGCATTTAAGGGTATTCACCAGTGCTCACCAGATGCCATCGCAAGCAATGACCATGAATTCATGGTCATCAGTGAGAGTCAGCACCTTGATGTCAGGAAGGGCAGAAATCATCTGTTCCTCAGGTGGCAAGTTTTTGTTCCTCTTGTAGAAATGGTCTCCTGAAAGGTAAGAATGGCCAGCAGTTTGAACGCTTCCCAGACATATATTAGAGGCAGGTCCATGACTTAGTGGAATAAAGAACTAAGTTCTAGCTTTTCTAGTTTCAGACCTGCTATCAGAACAAAGACCTCATCTGCCTTTTTTTTTTTTTTTAAACATCCAGGACAGTGAGAACTATAACTTCACTATTTCACAAAGATGTTTTCGATTATTCTGAACGGCACAGGGCTTAGAATGTTAGGTAATCTGGGACAGAGGGCGAGATCCCAAGATTTCCTTATAGCTTCTTAGTCCTTACCAATGGCCCTGGAGAGGTTGAGGCCTCCATTGACACGCCCATCCATCGTGACCTTGCCACCAGCATTCTTGATGCGTGCCAGCTCCACTTCATCTTCCGGTTTATGGTCATAAGACATATCTAAAGCTTTGCCAGCTTCCGACACCACACAGCGAGAGTCTCCTGCATTGGCCACAATCAACTGCTTCCCCCGTATCAGAGCCACCACTGCTGTTGTGCCGCTGTCAGAACCAGGCTTAAGAGGAAGAGAGGGAGCCTTGTAGGAGTGTCTAGGCACGAGCACTCCTCACCAATCATCTATACTAAAGAGCTGTCCAGAGACAGCATGTTTCCTTGCCATCTTAAAGGCAATTCTATCCAGATTTCCCTTGTAGTTCCCATTGTAGAATTAATACTCCTAAATTAAAGACTAAAATATTGCCAGGGGTGGTAGTGCAAGTCTTTAATCCCAGCACTCAGAAGGCAGAGGCAGGTGAATCTCTGGGAGTTCGAGGCCAGCCTGGTCTACAGAGTGAGTTTCAGGGCAGGCTCCAAAGTTTCATAGAAACACTATCTTGAAAAACAAAAACAAACAAACAAACAAACAAACAAAAACAAGACTAAAATAGCAAGGGGATATACTTCTTAAAATCAAATCAGGAGATTTATACTTGTTTCTTGTTCTTTCCAAAATCAACAGTTCCAGCCTCCACACACCTCTTCTTTGCCTTCCATTCCAGGTACCATCATCTCTTCTTCCTCCTCCTCTTCATCATCCTCTTCAGCCTCCTCAGTATCATCCTCATCTTCCTCGTTCTCTGCCTCCTCACTGCTGTAGCCATCCTCTTCCTCACTGCATTCCTACCAGGAAGATTCCAAGATACTGAGACTGGGATACTAAGATACCCCCCACTCTGCCCCTCCTCCTCAACCTAGACTCAAAATAGAAATCCTAACAACTGTCAAAAGATATAACCAATGTAGTCATGAAAATCTGGGGCAGCAGAGAGACTAGGATAAGCACGATAAATTGACATTTTGAACTGGGCACAGATGTCATCAGCAAAACAAGTCCTGGGGAAGATCAAAGCAGCCAGTCAGAATACCTTCCAGAGAATAAATTGTTGGGAAAAGGAGACACCTAAATATCCAAACTAATAAAAACTGCCTTCCTATTCTCTCTGAAAGGCCAGAAGTAAATCACTTTATTGCCAGCGAACTGGCTCTGGGTAAAGCCTAGTGACCTAGGTTCAGTCTTCAGAACTCGCATGGCAGAAGGAGAAAGCTAACCCTCTCAAGTTGTCCTCTAACTTCTAAGAGCATGCCTTGGCACGCAGGTACACACATGTACACAACAAAAAATTAAATAAATGTTCATTTTTAAATCTTAATTTATTCTTCTGAATTTTAAATCAACAAAAGAAAAGGGGGTTAAAGGTCCAAGACAATGCACTCAAAGGCAGCTTAGAATGCAGCGAGTCTTGGGAAATGAAGAGGGTAAATTAGATCCTGGGCTGGCAAGCCTGATAAGCTGATATTGAACCCCAGGACTTACATGAGAGAAGCAGAGAACTGACTCACACAAGTTATATATCCTCTGACCTCAACAGACAAGCATGGAAACACACATGCATGCAAAATATAGTACAAACTTGACAAAAGTTGAGGCTAGGGATGGCATTACACAGCCCTCACTGCAGCTTCACAGGCCCTTACCTCACTGTCATCCTCTTCCTCCTCCGCCTCATCTGATTCATCCTCACTGTCCTCAAAGAACTTGGACTTAGCAACTCGAGGCAGCTTGTCAGAGGCTGAAGAGCAGGAAGGTCCAGCCTCACCAGTAGCAGTACCAGGCTCACCAATTTGGCCTGCCTCAGTCTCATGTTCCGAGTTAGAGGAAAGGCCTGTGTGACCTTTGGCTGTGGGGCCATTTTCCTGGGAAGGAGTTTCCCTAGATGGGTCCTCAGGTCCAGCCTCCCCATTGAGGCCCTGAGGCCCTGGTTCGTCGCCTGTCCCAGTTCCAGATTTGGCGTGGGTAGGTCCCTTCTGACAGTTCTGCCCGTATCGTGTCAGCAACTCTTCAATAGTCATGGTAGCCTCTTCATGCAGCAGTGCAGCCTCCTCATTGTCCACTGCAGGGAAGAGGCTAAATCAGCACCCCCAGCCCAGACTCCTCACAGGCTATCAGTCCCTTTAACTAGTTCAACACCTCCTGTGACGTGACGCTACACTTCCCGATTACCTCCCACTTATGAGGCTCCACTCACTAATCAAGTCTCACTGTCTCCTCAATAGTTTCTTCTGGTCTTTCTTAGTCTGAGGAACACCAGTTTATTTCCCTATTGTACCTCTCATTTGTATTGTTAACTTGAAACCTTTACACTGAGGACCCAGATAGAGCCCATATATTAGTTTAGAAGGATTAAGTTGTAATATCTGGCTATCAAGGCTAATAACCGCCCCAGCCTTGAAAAAAAAAAAAGAACATATATAACATAGGTGTATATATAACATATATATATATATATAGGAAGCAGGAAAACCACATCAAAATAACAAAACACGATATATGCAAAAATGCTTAGAGCTATGCACTAGACAAAGATTCTCTTTGCTACAGAAACATATAATATAGAATACCATATAGGTTTTTTTTTTTTTTCGGTTTTTCGAGACAGGTTTTGGAGCCTGTCCTGGAACTAGCTCTTGTAGACCAGGCTGGTCTTGAACTCAGAACTCACAGAGATCCGCCTGCCTCTGCCTCACGAGTGCTGGGATTAAAGGCGTGCACCGCCACCACCCGGCCACATAGAGTTCTTTTTTTTAAAATATTTATTTATTTATTTATTTATTTATTTATTTATTTATTTATTTATTATGTATACAATATTTTGTCTGTGTGTATGTCTGCAGGCCAGAAGAGGGCACCAAACCTCATTATAGATGGTTGTGAGCCACCATGTGGTTGCCGGGAATTGAACTCAGGACCTTTGGAAGAACAGGCAATGCTCTTAACAACTGAGCCATCTCTCCAGCCCCACATAGAGTTCTTAATGTGAAAATTCCCCTGGTCCTTAGGAAGACATCCTTTATCAGAACGGATAATAAGCTGTTTATTTCTTTCTAACAGGATGCCACACTCACCATCATCTTCATCTGCTACTTTTTCTTTATCATCCTCGTCTTCTGTGGGTCTCCCTGCAATCTGTGCCAGTTCCTTAATGACTTCCTCTGTGGTCAATTTGGCATCAATAGCCAAGAAGGCATCTTCTAAAGCCTGAATTTAAGTAAGGTAGTGTAAGACAAAAGTAGTGGGTACAAATGAACTGCCTAATATACACATTCACAAGCACACAGTTGGGATGCAAATTCAGGAGTGATCAATCCCACTAAGATACACACAAATAGAGAAAATGGTTTAGAGACCCGAGGATAAGGTAATTCTGAAAATATCCAACTGGGAAGAAGCTTGTTTTGAACATAGGACTCTGAGGAAAAAATGCAATAGACAATCAATAGCTAGAGAGCAAAGAGAAGCCAAAGGTTAGAAAAAGAGAGAGAACCCTCCAAGAATTAAGGTGGAAAATTAACAGTGTAGAAAGACAGACCTTCTGTAGCTTGCCTTCCTTGTAGGCCTTCTGATCTTTGATAATATCAGGAAGATATTTGGCACAGTACAAGGCAACTTCCTCACCTAAAAGAAAGGTTTTATTAACAAAACAACGCTGCCCACATGCAAGGACACAGGTGATAAACACCTTAACATACCTGAGACCTAGCTGTAGAACAATGAGAAAGTCTGACCCGGACAACAGATTTCAATATCATTTCTCTGAGGAGTATATTAACATATCCCTTGAGTTTTCCTTACCTATTATATTTAGTTCAATCCTGGAAAGTAAAAGAACAAAAGCGTCCCTTCTCTTGCCCGTTAAAGTCTAGGATTACCAATAAGATCTGCGAAAGTTACCTCCATGTCCATCATAGACAGAAAACATGGCTGTCTCGTTGTCCAGTTCAGGAATACAGTTGTGAGCATCCTAGAAGAAGAAAGAACATAATCAGCATGTCTCAAGTTTAAAGCTATTTCTCCTATATTTCAGGCCACAGGGTGCTTTCCTATCTTCACAGCACAATCCTTCTCTGGCTGGGCAAACATAGACTAGAAATGAGAAAGGAAGATAGGTTGATAAATGAAGGCAAAGAAGGGGACAAAAGGAATAAGAAAAGCAGATTCGCCAGACGGTGGTGCACGCCTTTAATCCCAGCACTTGGGAGGCAGAGGAAGGTGGATCTTGCTGAGTTCAAAGCCAGCCTGGTCTACAAGAGCTAGTTCCAGGAGAGGCTTCAAAGCCACAGAGAAACCCTGTCTTGAAAAACAAAACAAAACAAACACAAAAGCAAAAAACAAACAAAGAAAAGCATACTCAGATCATCACCTCTGTAATATAGCATTTTCTCTAGATCTTGATCCAGAGAAGAATATTTGGTTACTGGATGTTTAGTAAATGTAGACCTGACCCTTCCAAGCTATAGAATCGGAATACAGGCTCTTTACAGTTACTTCGGGTACATGTGATGGCTCAGAGAGTAACATGCTTGCTGCCAAGCCTATATACTTAAATTTGAGCACCAGGACCTACAGGCATGGTAGAAGGAAAATAACCAACTCCCAGAAGTTGTCTTCTGACCACACATGCTATCACAGCTTGGGCATACCCTCCCTCCAAACTAAACAATACAGGAGATTTAAACAATAAAGTTACAGCCTCCTATACACAAATTATAGACAGGCCAAGAGAAAAGAGAAAAAAAACAGAGGAACATTACCCTTCCCAGTAGCCACAAATATAAATATCTTGGGGTAACTCTAACCAAACAAGTAAAAGACCTGTATGACAAAAACTTTAAGTCTCTTAAGAAAGAAACTGAAGAAGACATCAGAAAATAGAAAGATCTCCTATGTTCTTAGACAGGAAGGGTCAACGTAACAAAAATGGCAATCTTACCAAACGCAATCTACAGATTCAATGCAATCCCCATCAAAATCCCAACATAATTCTTCACAGACCTTAAAAAAACATTACTCAATGTCACATGGAAAAAAAAAACCATAATAGCTAAAGCAATCCTGTACAATAAAGGAATTATCTGGAGGCATCACCATTCCTGACCTCAAGCTCTACTATAGAGCTATAGTAATAAAAACAGCTTGGTATTGGTACAAAAACATACAGGTGAACAATGCAATTGAAGTGAAGTCCCTGACATTAATACATGCACATATGAACAACTGGTTTTTGACAAAGTCAAAATGATAAAATGGAAAAAGGAAAACATCTTTAACAAATGGTGCTGGCATTTGACTGGATGTTAACGTGTAGAAGATTGCAAATAGATCCATATCTATTGCTTTGCAGAAAACTCAAGCCCAAGTGGCTCAAGGACCTCAACATAAAGCATATTTAACAAGTGGTGCTGGCATAACTGGATATCAACATGTAGAAAAATTAATAGACCCATATCTATCACCATGCACAAAACTCAAGTCCAAATGGATGAAAGACCTCAACATAAAATCAGCCACACTTTCTAAATATAGCCCCAATAGCACAGACACTGAGAGAAACTATTAATAAATGGGACCTCCTGAAACTGAGAAGCTTCTGTAAAGCAAAGGACACAGTTAACAAAATAAAATGGCAGCCTACAGAACGGGAAAAGATCTTCACCAACCCCACATCAGATAGAGGGCTAATCTCCAAAATATACAAAGAATTCAAGAAATTGGTCATCAAAAGAACAAATAATCCAATAAAAAAGGGGGTACAGACCTAAACAGAGAACTCTCAACAGAGGAATCTAAAATGGCTGAAAGACACTTAAGGAAATGTTCAACATCCTTAGTCATCAGAGAAATGCAAATCAAAACAACTCTGAGATTCCATCTTACAAATGTAAGAATGGCTAAGATCAAAAACACTGATGAAAACTTATGCTGGAGAGGTTGTGGGGAAAAGGGAACACTTCTGCACTGCTGGTGGGAATGCAAGCTGGCACAACCCCTTTGGATGTCAGTGTGGTGATTTCTCAGAAAATTAGGAGACAGCCTTCCTCAAGACCCAGCAATACCACTTTTGGCTATATACCCAAAGGTATATACTAAAGCTTCCTTACAGATACTCTCTTCAAACAGAAGGGATAAATGCTAATAAGCACTGTTAGTGGTTACTTACCTTGCGTGAGTTAATTTTTTTTGGGGGGAAGGGGGCTCGAGACAGTGTCTCTGTGTAGCCCTGGCTGTCCTGGAACTCACTCTATAGACCAGGCTCTCCTCAAACTCAGACATCCACCTGCCTCTGCCTCACGAGTACTGGGATTAAAGGTGTGCGTCACCACCGCCTGTCAGGTGAGTTAATTTCAATCATATTTCTCCTTCCTCTTTCAGACATCAGCATTTTAAAATTTTATCAATACTGAAAAATCTGAACGTAGTAATTCTTTTATTGGAGCTGAACTAAGACTATGGCATAGTTTTTGGCTAAGAAAATAAAACATAAGGTAGGGAAGAAAGACATCGAAAAAGGAATTTCCCCCTTTCATGTCACCAATACAAAGGTCCTAGAAACAAATAGCATTATCTATGGTCATCATCAACTGCAGTGCCTTTTTTGTCTCATCTCCAGGACTTAGTTAAGTTCCACAGAGCAAAAGTCACATTCTCCCTCTTCCACGACTCCCCTATGGGTCACAATAGCTAGTCTTCCTAAGCCAGTGTTTATCTTCCTAGACTTTCCTACTCTCTTCTTATCATGTAAGAGCATTCTCATTTGTATTTAGGATACCTATTGCTCTGCATCATCTCAAACATCAATGTTCCTAAGAATGCAGTTACTAATCAAATATTTGAGAATCTATTATGTGCCAGAATGTGTTCCATGTTTGGGCTAAATCAACAAACAAAAGGAGACAAGGTCAAGTGATTCATGAAAAATTTTCCAGTGAGATATATACATAACATATAGGAAGCGCTAATAGGCAAGCTGGCCTGTATTGTAACCCAGCACTTGAGGAGGCTAAAGTAAGAGAACTGCAGTAAGTTCAAGAACCATCTGGGCTTCGATCTCAGGTCATGATGGCGGGCAGACCTGCTGCGGCAGCATCAAGCAAGTGGCCGGATGGTTTTCAAAAATGGCAATTTTTTAAAAATATTTATTTATTTATTTATTTATTAAGTATACAGTATTCTGTGTGCGTGTATGCCTGCAGGCCAGAAGAGGGCACCAGACCTCATTACAAATGGTTGTGAGCCACCATGTGGTTGTTGGGAATTGAACTCAGGACCTTTGGAAGAGCAGGCAGTGCTCTTAACCTCTGAGCCATCTCTCCAGCCACAAAAATGGTATTATAATGCTGCTGGATTCAACAAACTGGGTTTAATGCGAGATGATACACTACATGAGACTGCAGATGTGAAAGAAGCCATAAGAAGGCTTCCTGAGCATCTTTATAATGACAGAATGTTTCGAATTAAGAGAGCCCTGGACCTGAGCATGCAGCATCAGATCTTGCCTAAGGAGCAGTGGACAAAATATGAGGAGGACAAATTCTACCTTAAACCCTACCTGAAAGAAGTTATTTGGGAAAGAAAAGAGAAAGAAGAATGGGCAAAGAAGTGATCTTGTGGTTGAGATCTGTGGATGTGCCTGGTGTCAGCATATTTTTAAGTTGTTTCAACCTGAATCACAATTTAAGAATTATTTGTTCTGCAGATGCCTCACTTTAAATAAATGTGTATTGAAGCCATTCTTGGAATTTTCTAATTAAAAAAAAAAAAAAAAGAACCTTCTGGACTAGAGTAGACCCTGTCCCACATACTCAACATCCTAATGGAGAACTAGCTTGAATTACAGAAAAGCAGTAGAACTGAACTAACATTGGATAAATACAGAGTAAGTGTATGCATGCTAACCCTAAGAGCTTCTGCCTCAGCAGTTACCACTAATTCCTGAGGACCATCCAATTCTGACATGTACAATTGTATCATTTTAATATTGGTTTTATAATCCTGCTAATTTTGTAGTTTTGTGTGTTAACATAAAAATTTGTTTTGTTCGTTTTTGAGACAGTGTTTCTCTGTGTAGCCCTGGCTGTCCTAGAACTCCCTCTGTGGACCAGGCTGGCCTCTAACTCACAGATCCGCCTGCCTCTGCTTCCCAGGTGCTGGGATAAAGCCATGTCCCACCCTATCTGTTCACATTTAAGTAACATTAAAATCAGTTTAATGACCACTGGAGTCCAGTTTAAACACTAAAGCAGAAATATTCTTTCGTACAAAATTAGAATTAGAAAGTAGTAATATCCAGTGGCAGTAAGAGTAAAGCAGAAACACCTTCTTATAGCCCAAACAACCAGGTTGTAAATTAAGTTTATTGGAGAACAACTTGCTAACATGTATCAAAGTTTCTAAGGTTAGGGCTGGAGAGATCCTGAGTTAAAATGCACTTGCTACTCTTACACAGTACTGGGGTTCATTTCCCAGTACCCTGCTGAGACTCACAATTACCCGTGATTCCAACCCCAAGGGATCCAATGCCTATTTTTGGCCTCCATAGGTACTTGCACATACATGGCATAAACTCATACAGACATAGAAATATACACATACATAGAAATCTTTAAAACTTTTCTAAAGTGATCTAGAAATTTGACAATTGTTTTATGAAAATAATTAGACGAGGATGCAGGAAGTATATGCATGAGAATATTTAAATTTAAATGCTGAACATGGCAGTATATGCCTATAATCCTAGCACTTGGGAGGCTAAAGTGAGAGACTTGCCATGATTTTAAGGTCAGCTAGGGACACACAGCAAGAAGTTCACAAGAGAAAGCAAAACAACTTATTATAGCATTGTTGAATAACAAAAGCAATTTTAAACTGGGTTTGTTACAGATTCAACGCAATGCCCAGCAAAATTCTTCAAAGATCTTGAAAGAACGGTACTTAACTTCATATGGAAAAGCAAAAAAACCAGGATAGCCAAAACAATCCTGTGCAATAACAAAAAACTTCTGGAGGCATCACAATCCCTGACTTCAAACTCTACTACAGAGCTACAATACTGAAAACAGCCTGGTATTGGCATAAGAACAGACAGGAGGACCAATGGAACCAAATAGAAGACCCGGGTATCAATCCACACATTTTCGAACACCTGCTCTTTGATAAAGAAGCAAAAAATATCAAATGGAAAAAAAAGCATATTTAACAAGTGATGCTGGCATAACTGGATATCAACATATAGAAGAATGAAAATAGACCCATATCTATCACAAACTCAAGTCCAAATGGATCAAAGACCTCAACATAAAGCCAGCCACAATGAACCTTATAGAAGACAAAGTGGGAAGTACACCTGAACACATTAGCACAGGGAACCACTTCCTAAATAGGACCCCAGCAGCACAGACACCGAGAAACAATTAATGAATGGGACTTCCTGAGACTGAAAAGCTTATGTAAAGCAAAGGACATGGTCAACAAGACAAAACGACGACCTACAGAATGAGAAAAGATCTTCACTAACCCCACATCAGACAGGTCTGATCTCCAAATTATAATCCAATAAAAAATGGAGTACAGACCTAAACAGAGAACTCTCAACAGAGGAATCTAAAATGGCTGAAAGACACTTAAGGAAATGTTTAACATCCTTAGTCATTAGAGAAATGCAAATCAAAACAACTCTGAGATTCCATCTTACACCTGTAAGAATGGCCAAGATCAAAAACACTGATGACAACTTATGTTGGAGAGGTTGTGGGGAAAAGGGAACACTTCTGCACTGCTGGTGGGAATGCAAGCTGGCACAACCCCTTTGGATGTCAGTGTGGTAATTTCTCAGAAAATTAGGAAACAACCTTCTTCAAGATCCAGTAATACCACTTTTGGGTATATATCCAAAGGATGCTCAATCATGCCACAAGGACATGTGCTCAACCATGTTCATAGCAGCATTGTTTGTCATAGCCAGAACCTGAAAACAACCTAAATGCCCCTCAATCAAAGAATGGATAAGAAAAATGTGGTACATTTACACAATGGAGTACTACACAGCAGAAAAAAGTAATGAACGACATCTTGAATTTTGCAGGAAAATGGATGGAGCTAGAACGCATTATTTTGAGTGAGGTAACCCAGGCACAGAAAGACAATTATCACATGTACTCACTCATAGGTGGTTTTTAAACATAAAGCAAAGAAAGCCAGCCTACAAATCACAATCCCAGAGAACTTAGACAACAATGAGGACACTAAAAGAGACTTACATAGATCTAATCT
>NW_026068173.1:943850-1022923 GCF_014885135.2 Alexandromys fortis
AAATAACAACACACAAACTGTATTCATTTAACTGCTTGACCCATTTCTATCTAGCCTCTTCTAGGCTAATTCTCACATATTTAGCCCATTTCTAATAATGTGTGTAAGCACCCCAAGGTGCGCTTACCAGGAAGATTCTAGCCTACGTCCATCCTGGGTTGGAGTTGCCTGGTAGAGCAGAGCCTGGAGTCTCTGCCTGGGTCGGAGTTGCCTGGTAGAGCAGAGCCTGGAGTCTCTGCTCCAGAGAGCAGAGCTGTCGAGTCTCTCCGGGAGCAGAGCAGAGTCTGAGCTCACTTCCTCTTTCTCCCAGCATCCTATTCTGCTTACTCCTCCCACCTATGTTTTAACCTATCAGGGCCAAGAAGTTTCTTTATTGCTTAACCAATGAAATCAACAGATTGATATATGACACTCCCACATCAAGACAGGGTCCTCACTATTCAGCCATGGCTGGCCTGGAACTTACTATGTAGATCTGCCTGCCTCTGCATATCCTCTGCAGATCCTGAGTGCCGGATCAAAGGTATTCATTCACCACCATGTCTGGCCCTATCTGTACACTTTAAATCACTTCTAGATTACTCACATTATTTAATTCAATGTAAATACTATAAAAATACTTGATATGCTGTATTCTTTAAAGAGTAACATCAAGAAGTAAGTATTTGGGTTCAATTAGGGAGATTAATACATATTCAACATAGCCACGTTCCCCCTCTCCAAAATTTTTGTTTTGCTATGGTTTTTGTTCTTGTTTTCTTGGTTGGTTGTTTTTTCAAGAGAGTGTCTTTCTATATAGTCCTGGCTGTCTTCAAACTCAACAACTTGCTTCTGACCACCCCCCCAAGTGCTGGGATTAAAGGTGTGCACCACCATGCCAGGCCAGCTTTGTTCTGTTTTTGAGATAGGGTCCCCATTACATGGCTATCCTCAAACTCATGGTTCTCCTGTCTCATCCCCAAAAGTGCTGGGATAACAGGATAAGTCACTTTAGTCTTTTCCAAATATTTTTGATATGAGGTTGGCAGGATTAGCTGATACAGAGGAAAGGGTGGACTGTACTAAATGATCTTCTGGGAACTTCCTTGTGTCAATTTTATCCTCTTTTATAATATGTAATAACAGTAATGGTTTAACCATTTTATCTAGGACAGTCACCAAGATGACACAAAATTGTAAAATGCCATTTGCTATACAGAAATTCTGCTCTGAAAATTGGCACTTGGTTCACACTTTTCTTGTCTATTCTTTTTCTTACAAAGAAATGCCCACAATAGATTCATCTCATATCCAGGTCTTAGTTCCTAGAATGATTCTACATTACTTTTTCACTTTCAATGAGAATATAGATCCAGTTATTATTTGGAATTATTCCACCTTCTCTAAGAACTTTAATTTCACTTATATCTTTACTCAGAATCTTTACCCTGGGCTTTTTTGTCCTTTTCTGAACCACAGCCAAGTATTTCGACACTATCTTTTAGCAATCTAGAAAACTCATCCAACCTTGTATAACTGCCAACTGCTCTCTTTAGTCAGTCCTGAATCAGAAACACTAAGTACTGTTGGTCACAAAATGTATGAGATCATGTTGACTGTGGCCACGACTTTGATTCAGCATTTGTGAGTGTGTGTATTCTGTGTACACAGCTAGTCTCAAGCCTTCCCACACTGTCCAAGTTCTCCAGTGCTACTCTCTCACTCTTGGCTGAAAGGCTAACCTCTCACATTATTGTTCCCTTAGCAGAAATACTTCATCTTCAGTATTCTACCTCAACAGTTTTTCCCTATTTATCTAAACTTTCCTTTATTTCTAGTTCTTCTCTTCCTAGACTAACATTTCTTATTTAAGTCCTGATCTCATATCCTTCTCTATCAACATTTCATTTACAGCAAAACTACGTTACGAGCAATCCAAACAACCTTTTTGCAGGCTTCATTCTCTAGTACTTTGAAGAATTGACAAGTACAAACCACGTTGTCACTGTTTCAGGTTCTCTTGAATTTAGTGAAGAACTATACTTCTATACTTTCAACTGATTGTTCTTGAGGCTGTCTATTCCACTTCAGTACTCCTACAAATAGGAACACAGAAGTCTCCAATAAGAACAATAAGGTGGGTGGTGGTGGCATATGCCTTTACTCTCTGCACTCAGGAGGCAGAGGCAGGCAGAGCTCTATGAGTTCAAGGTCAACCTGATCTACAAAGCAAGTTCCAGGACAGCTAGAGCTGACATACAGAGAAACAAACATCTTCAACTATACAGTGAGTTTGAGAGCAGCCTACACTACACTGGACCCTATGTCAAATAACCAAACAAAAAGGCTTGGTATTTTGCTTGCACTGTAACAAATAAAGCTTGTCTGAGGATCAGAGTGTGGAGCAAGCATCTAGTTAGCCATAGAGGCCAGGCAGTGGTGAAAAACATCTTTAATCCCAGCACTTGGGAGGCAGAGGCAGACAAATCTCTGTGAGTTCAAGACCACCCTGGGCTCACAAGATTGACTCATCTTCAAAGAGGTACAGAGTCAGGCAGTGATGGCTCATACCTTTAATCCCAGTATTTGAGAGTCACATGCCTTTAATCCCAGCACTAGGGAGGTAGAGACAGGAAGGGATATGGCTAGGCAGAGAGAGGAATATAAGATGGGGAAGACACAGAAACTCAAGGGATTTGGTTTGAGGACTTGTAGAGACGGATACCCCATTTGGCTTGAAGATTTCGTAGAGACTAGTAGCTGGCTGATTTGCTTCTTTGATCTTTTAGTTTTCACCCCTTAATATCTGACATCAGGTTTATATTAAGGCCAATTAGAAATTTGGACTACAGGTAAAGGTACTTGCCACTAAGCCTGATAATCTGATATTGGGTTTATGGGTCCCACATAGAAGGAGAGAACAGACACAAGTTATCCTTTGACCTTCATTATGTACACTGTGGCCTGTGCATGGCTCTCCATACACACACATAAGAAACAGCAAATACATTTAACAATAAACAAATAAACCAAACAGCCCTAATATATATATATATATAGCCCTAATATATATATATATATATATATATATATATATTACTTTAAAAATTAGGTGCATTCAGCCTGGAAAGATGGCTCAGTTGGTAAAATGTTACCATGCAACTGATTCCCAGTACTCACATAAAAGCCAGTCAGCACAGGGCTACATAAGTGAGAACCTGTCTCAGAAAACAAAACAACTGGGCAGCAATCTCTCTGTAATCCCAGCCCTGGGTGTATGGAGATGAGAGGCAGAGATAGGTAGATCCAAATGGATGACCTCAGGGTTCAGTGAGCAACGTTTCAAAAAATAAGATGGCAAGGAGATTCAAGGAGACACAGGAAACCATCTGATGCCAGTTTTCTGGCAGATATTCAAACACATGCATACCACCACACTGAGTAGGGAGACACTGTACAAACACATGCACACACACTATATGCATTTTTATTTTATATATTTATTTTTATTTGTATTTGGTGAAAAATAAAAATTAAACCAGGCACAGTGGTACATACCTCTAATCCTAACACTTGGGAGGCAGAGGCACAAAGATTATGGCAAGTACAAGGAGAGCCTGATACAAGTAGATAATCCTAGGTCGTTTAGGGTTACATAATGGGATAACATCTCAAAGTTCCTACCATTTAAAATAAAAAGTCATTCAGAGCATAAAAGAGTGTACCAGGGACTGAGAACTGTCTGTGATTACAGACTTCCAGCTTTCCAGAATGAAGAGTTCTGAAAACTAATTACACAAGTGTGAATATATTGAACACTACAAAATGCATTGTTCTTTTCCTTCTGAAATGGGGTTTTGTGTCGCATAGGTAATCCTTGAATTCCTGCCTCAACTTCTCAAGTGCTAGGATTACAAACATACACTATCACATTTAGCTTTAGACTGTACACAATTAAAACACCTAGCCAGAACCTGGCAATGGTGTGTACCTGGGAGGCAGAGGCAGGTGGATCTCTGAGTTAGAGACCAGCCAGGACTACTCAGAGAAACCCTGTCTTGAAAAACCAAAAACAAACAAACAAACAAAAAAAGAAAAAGAAAGAAAAAAAGAAAAAAAAACCACTTAGCCAGAAGTGTTAGCCATACACCTATTTTTAATTTGTTTGTTTTTGGGGTTTTTTTTTTGTTGTTGTTGTTTTTTGTTTTGGTTTTTTGAGACAGATGCAATAGTCCTATCTAGTTGTTAAGGAACTACTAGCTATTATAGACCAGGTTGGCCTTTAACTCACAGAGAGAGATCTGCCTGCCTCTGCCTCCCAAGTGCTGGGATTAAAGGCCACCTTGGCCCAACACCAAACATCTATTTTAATCCCAGTATTGGGAGGCATGAGGACTGTTCTGAGTTAGAAGTCAACTTGCGTTAAATAGTGAGGACAGTCTTAGAAAGATCTGAAAACAAAGAACACAACTTCCTACAACAAAAGTCCAAACTAAGATGGCTTCCCTGGTGAACTCTACCAAATAGAAATATTATAATTGGTCCAATTGGGCAACATAAGTAACCTAGAGACAATTTAAACTTTATGAGATGGCACAGTTGAATTATATGTAAATAACACTATTATTATTATTATTATTATTATTATTATTATTAATTTGGTTTTTGAGACAGGGTCTTACTATGTAGCCTTGTCTAGCCTGGAACTCACTATATAAACAAGGCTGGCCTGAGATCTGACTGACTCTGTCGCCAGAATGCTGGGACTAAAGGCATGTAACAACACATCTCCTCATTTTATATAAGGGATTTGAGAATCTTAACAGAACATCCTGAATACACGAGTCTTTGTTGATTCCACGAGACACCTGTACCAATTCTTCCCAAATTCCCAAAACACAGATTAGGAGGAAATACCTCCAACTAATTCTACGAGGTCCTATTACCCTTATACTAAAACTAAACAAATATATCTCAAAGAAACTACAGGTAGATAACTTATTATTAACAACAAGGTCGAGACACATACCTTTAACCCTACCACTAGGGAGGCTGAGGCAGGCTGATCTCTGAGTTCAAAAACAGCCTGGTCTACAAAGTGAGTTCCAGGACAGCCAGGGCTCTGTAGAGAGACCCTATCTCAGAAAAACAAACAAAAAACCTCAACAAAATGGTAGTCAACTAAATCCAGCAGCTTTAAAAGGCTTATACTCAATGACCAAAGCAATACATTCCCTGAATATAAACTAGACTTAACATTCAAAATTAATTAATGTGGGGCTGGAGAGATGGCTCAGCGGTTATGAGCACTGGTTGCTCTTCCAGAGGTCCTGAGTTCAAGTCCAAGCAACCACATGGTGGCTCACCACCACCTGTAATGAGATCTGGTGCCCCCTTCTGGAGTGCAGGCAGATACGCATGCAGAACACTATATACATATAATAAATAAATTTAAAAAATTAATTAATGTAGTATATCATACATTAATTGCATAGAACAATTATAAAGCCATGTGGTTATTTTAATAGATTGAAAAGGAAGAAAAGGAGGAAAAAAAAAGAAAATGCTATGGGATAGTGCTTTTTATTTCTTTTTCTTTTTTAAAAATATTTATTTATTTACTATGTATACAATATTCTGTCTGTGTGTATGCCTGCAGACCCCATTACAGATAGTTGTGTACCACCATGTGGTTGCTGGAAATTGAACTCAGGACCTTTGGAAGAGCAGGCAATGCTCTTAACCTCTGAGCCATCTCTCCAGCCCTGGGATAGTGCTCTTATACACAGTAAAGATTTGGTTTAATAAAATGCTGATTGGCCAGTAGCCAGGCAGGGAGTACAGGCAGGGCAACCAGACCAGAAGAATTCTGGGAAGAGGAAAGGCAGAGAGACAGTCACCAGCTAGATACAGATAGTAAGATGAGAATGCCTTACTGAGAAAAGGTACCAAGCCATGTGGCTAAACACAGATAAGAATTATGGGTTAATTTAAGTTGTAAGAGCTAGTTAGTAATAAGTCTGAGCTAAGAGGTCAAACAGTAGATAATTAAGATTAAGCCTCTGAGTGGTTATTTAAAAAGGGGCTACAGGACCAGGCAAGATGAGAAACCTCCAGGAGAGAGAGAGAGAGAGAGAGAGAGAGAGAGAGAGAGAGAGAGAGAGAGAGAGAGAGAGAGAGAGAACGAATGAACAAGCTGGGTGGTGGCAGCTCACAAGTTTAATTCCAGCACTCAGAGGCAGAAGCAGGAGAGATCTCTTAAGTTAAAGACCAGCCTTGATCTATAGAATGAGTTCCAAGACATCCAGGGATACACAGAGAAATCCTATCTCAATACCTCCCACCCCCGACACCCCCACCAGCAAAAAAAGCAAAAATTCAATTGAGCAGTTGACAGGGCTGGAGAGATGACTCAGCCATTAAGAACACTTACTGTCCTATTAGGATCAGAGTTCGAATATTAGAACCCACATTAAAGAGCTCACAAACACCTGGTATTCTACCTCCAAGCGATTCTATACCCCCTTCTGGATCCTGTGGGCACCTAGGCACACATGCAAGCATATGCAGACATACTAAAACAAAAATTAAAAAAAAGGGGGGGCTGAAGAGATGGCTCAGAGGTTAAGAGCACTGGCTGCTCTTCCTGAGATACTGAGTTCAATTCCCAGCAACCACATGGTGCCTTACAACCATCTATAAGATCTGGTGCCCTCTTCTGGTGTCCAAACATGCAAGAAGAACACTGTATACATAATAAATAAATATTTAAAAAAAAAAGATTTGACAAAACTTAAAATCCACTCATGACAGAAAAATTCAACCAAACTAGGAAGGAAGAGAAGCTCCTTACCCTGGTAAGAGCTTATCTATAAGGGATGGATACCTCAGTGGTAGTATTCTCACAATACCAAACACTTCTGTAACCTCAAGGCTTTTCCTCACACATCAAATAAATAATCCTAAAGCAGTAGACAGGAAGTTCCGGCACCTCCTTCCCTAGGTTCAATCAATTTGCTAGTGCAAATCACAGAATTCAGGGAAACATTTAGTGAGCCCAGGGCTGGGTATCATCAAACCATCTCAACAGACCGAAAGTGAGGCTCAGCTTTCATGCCCTCTGGTGATCTCCACACATATTGTAAGTTCCCTGCCTCTTTTGGTATTACACAGGCACTGATTAATCAAATCATGGCCATTGGCATTAACCTACCAGCTCCTCTGCCATCCCCAGAAGTTAAGGATGAAAGCCCCAATCATCTACTACTACACCTGTTTTTCTTGTGACAATCCCTCATCTTAAAGATACACAGGGTGTACAAGTTATCACTCAGTTCATTAGCATACAAGACTTTAATGATTTCAAGGATTTTAACATGACTAGATACAGATAAGGGGTATCTACACATTTCCTAGTATCACTCATATCATTTCCATTCTTAGGTATACTCCCAAGATATCATGTGCAGAGCACCATTATTCACAATAAGCAAGCATGCAAATATAATCGTCTATCGGCAAAGAAACAAAATTACAGAGAAATATTATTGAGCTATTAAAAATGAAGGACTGAATCACAATACATTTAATGACATTTAAAACTACAAATGGGGGTTGGAGGAAACAGCTTACTGGTTAAGAGCATTTGTTGTTCCTCAAGAAGACCTGGATTAGGTTTCCAGCACCAATGTGGCGGCTCACAACTATTTGTACCCCCAGTTCCAGAGTATCCAAGCCTCTCTTCTGACTTCCATGGGAACCAGAAAGACACATGGTGCACATACAAACACATATGCAAAACACTCATACACATAAAATAAAATTTTAAAAATCTTTAAAAATTTAATCTTAAAAAAATTAAGCCAGGTGGTGGTGGCGCACATCTATCTATAATCCCAGCAATTGGGAGGCAGAGGCAGGAGAATTTCTGTGACTTTCAGGCCAGCCTGGTCTACAAAGAGAGAGTTCCAGAACAGGCTCTAACCTACAGAGGAACCCTGCCTTAAAATTTTAGGGCCAGCAAGATGACTCAGCCAAGCCTGATGATCTGAATTTGATACTAGGAATCAACATCAAGGAAATACAGAACTACTTCCTGCAAATTGTCTTCTGATGTCTAAATGGGCATTGTGGCACAAGCATGCAGACACATATACACATGAATGAATAAAGAAATGTAACAAAAAACACTTAAAAATTACACTTAGTAAAAGCGGCTTGATATCAGCCACCATCTCACCGTCCTCTCTGTTTCCTCTGGTAAATGGCACATTCTTCTCTTGCAGATTCCCCTGAGCCAGAGACCAACACCACCAGTACTCTAGGATGGCAGGGCTCCTTTGTACCATTGTTTTTTTTTTTTTTTTTTCAAGACAGGGTTTCTCTGTAACTTTGGAGCCCGTCCTGGAACTAGCTCTTATAGACCAGGCTGGCCTCGAACTCAGAGATCAGCCTGCCTCTGCCTCTTGAGTGCTGGAATTAAAGGCATGTGCCACCACCACCCAGCCAATTGTACCATTTTCAAATAAAACTGACAATCTCTAGGGCTGGAAAGATGGCTCAGTGACTAAAAGCACTTGCTGCTCTTACAAAGGACCCCAGTACAATTCTTAGCATCCACATGGTGGCCCACAAACACCTGGAACTCCCGTTCCAGAAGATCTCGTCTCCATGGGAACCAGGCAAGTACACAGTATACAAACATGCTTTTGAGAAAAATATTCATATATATAAAATAAAACTTGTTAACTCAAAAGGTCAATTCAATTCTCATAAAATGTTCAGAAGAGGCAAACCAGACAATGTAAATTAATGTAAGATAAAATTAGGCAGTGGTAGAGCACAACTTTAACCCCAGCACTTTGTAGGTAGAGGCAGGTGGATCTGAGTTCATGGCCAGCCTGGTCTACAGAGTAAATTACAGTACAGCCAGGGCTACACAGAGAAACTCTGCCTCCAAAAAAAAAAAAAAAAGTTTGGGGCTGGAGAGATGACTCAGTAGTTAAGAGCACTGACTGCTCTTCCAGAGGTCCTGAGTTCAAATCCCAGCAACCATATGGTGGCTGACAACCATCTGTAATGAGATCTGGTGCCCTCTTCTGTTATGCAAGCATTTCAAATAGAGCATTCATATACATAAAATACATTAATAAATTAAAAAAAAAAAAAAGGTTTGACTATGTCCTAGACCATAGATAGATTCTTAACTTGTAGGTCAGGACCCCTTCGACAAACCTCTATCTCCAAAAATATTTATGATTCACAGCAGTAGCAAAATTACAGTTATGAAATAGCAACGAAAATAATTTTATGGTTATGGGTCACAGCAACATGAGGAACTGTATTAAATAAAAGGTGGTACATTAGGAAGGTTGAAAAATACTGCCCTAGCCGGGCAGTGATGGCACACACCTTTAATCCCAGCACTTGGGAGGCAGAGGCAGGTGGATCTCTGTGAGTTCCAGGCCAGCCTGGTCTACAAGAGCTAGTTCCAGGACAGGAACCAAAAGCTATGGAGAAACCCTGTCTTGAAAANAAAAAGAAAAGAAAAAAGAAAGAAAGAAAGAAAAGAAAAAACTGCCCTAGACAAAGGAATTTTGAGCTGGTTCAGTAAATAGAAGGTGTTTTAAAACACATTTGAGGATCAGGTAATAAAATGCCCCTTAACCATAGATTCAGTCCCTCTCTGAAACAGAACCCCAAGGCACACTTTATGATACTCCATCTTATATTTTCTCCATTAAGAAAACTGAAGCTGCCGGGCGATGGTGGCGCACGCCTTTAATCCCAGCACTTGGGAGGCAGAGGCAAGCAGATTTCTGTGAGTTCGAGACCGGCCTGGTCTACAAGAGCTAGTTCCAGGACAGGATTCAAAAAGCTACAGAGAAACCCTGTCTCGAAAAAAAAAAAAAAAAAAAAAAAAAAAAAAAAAAAAAAAAAGAAAAAGAAAACTGAAGCTGCTGGCGGTGGGTGCATGCCTGCTTTTATTCCCAGCACTCAGGAGGCAGAGGCAGGCAGATCTCTGCGAGGCCAGCCTGCTCTACAAGAGCTAGTTCCAGGACAGCCAGGGCTGTTTACACAGAGAAACCCTGTCTTGAAAAAAAAAAAAATCAAAAAATAAATTTTTACTTCAATGTTACTTTGGGGGAGAAGTTATACTTTTGTTTCCACAGGAAATGAGAGACTCTGGATTCACTCTGGGTTAAGAAAAAAATCAGGTTTCACTGAGGAAGACCCCCCTGAAAAATCTCCAATGGGAACAAATGGCCAGACGATCCAACATCTCAAAGTACCTGCTACAGTTTCCTCTGAATTCTACATCCAGAAACAGCTTCAAGGATGCTGGCTGAAACCATCTAGTCTCACAGAATACTCCGCCAGGACTTGATCATAATCTTAAATTTTTTCAGGGTTTCACAAAGATAACCAGTGGCCCCAACCAAAGGAAGTAGTTTAGAGAACTAAGCCCACATTCCCAAAAATAAATTATGAATGTTTGTCATCATTTAGGGAGGTTGGAAAAAAACTAACCAAAGCAGATTAGATTCAGGGATCTTGTTTTTAAAAAAGGGAGATATAGAAATGATAGGATAAAAGGGTAGATTACTGAATCTACTTTAATCCAAAAACAACTGTTAATCTCACATATTTTACATTAGTATGGATTTTGGTTTATTGACATAAATTTAACGTTATTTTTGCTATACTGTATGTATATATATACATGTATATATATATATATATATACCCCGTTCTTTTAGGATATTATGTTTATGCAGCTCATTTAAAAATACAATATGCTGGGTGGTGGTGAAATATGCCTTTAAGCACATGAGGCAGAGCCAGGCGAATCTCTGTTAAAATTAAGAAATAGAGATTAATAATCATTTACAATAGCAAACTTACAATCATGTTAGATTTTCAAGGTCATCAGATATTTCAGATAGATAGGCAATCTTCAAACACTTCCAAGCCCTACAGAATATAACATTTAAAATGTTTTAAGACCTTATCAAAGTTTTCTCCACTGGGAGACCCGTCTGCTTCTGGAAGCACAATTACTTCAAAGAGGATTATGGGCATTTAAGAAAATCCATATGGGGCTTGTCTTCTTTGTGGCAAAATCTAGCCATGTGGGCAAAGAAACTGGTCTTGCCTCAGTTGCTCACAGGTTACTGTCCAAACTGGACCAGCAGGACACAAAAAGGCAATTGCCAAACTTTGAAAAGGTGGTCAGTCCTTAGAATTCCCTGCTTCACAGGAAAGTCTGTCAGATTAATTCTAGGCCTGTCGGTCAGAGGTGGATGCCCCAACGTTGCAGAGAACTTTGGGTAAGGGTAACATTTCATCTTTCTGGGGTCTTTGATGGAGTTGAATACTAAATAGTTAGAGTTATAATAGAAAGTAAATAATATATAAAACTTTAGACTCACAAAAATAAGATAAATGGTAGAGTATTTTCCCTAATTTTGTCAAATACAAATAGACTGGATATTGTAACTGTAATTCCTATTTAATAATCGTTCTGTTTATATTTTTATATATATTACTATGTATGTTGAAAAATACCTTCCTTTTTGATTAGACAAAAAGGGGGGAATGCTGTATAATAATCCCATGATTATATATTACTGTGAATATATATTACTCTCATTGGTTAATGAAAAATTGATAGGCTGATAGACAGGAAGTATAGGCAGGATATCCAGACAGGGGACTCTAGGAGAAACGGTGAGGTCAAGAGATGCCAGGCAGCCACCAAGAAAACCGGACGTGTATAAGATGAGACAAGCCATGAGCCAAGTGGCAAAGCATAAATAGAAATAAGGGTTAATTTAAGTGTAAGAATTGGCTAGTAGGGGGCTGGAGAGATGGCTCAGTGGTTAAAGAGCATTGCCTGCTCTTCCAAAGGTCCTGAGTTCGATTCCCAGCAACCACATTGTGGCTCACAACCATCTGTAATGGGGTCTGGTGACCTCTTCTGGCCTGCAGGCATACACACAGATGGAATATTGTATACATAATAAATAAATATTTAAAAAAAAAGAATTGGCTAGTAACAAGCCTGAGCTATACGGGTCAAGCATTTATAAGTAATATTAAGCCTCTGAGTGCTTATTTGGGAACTGGTGAGCAGGAGAGAAACATCCAATTACAATATATTTTTACTTATATGCATGGGCATTTTGCCTAAATATTTATCTGTTCATTACATGTATACCTGGTGCCCCAGGAGGCCTGGATAAGGTGCTAGATCCCCTGGAACTGGTGTTATGAAGTGGCTACAGGTCACCACATGGGTGCTGAGAACCAAATCAGAGTCCTCTAGAAGAGCATCAAGTACTCTTATCTATTACTTCATCATCTCTTCAGACCCTTGATTAATCTTTTATGACTACTACTCAAAATTAAACTCAAAACATATCAATAGCAAATAGGGCATGGCAACGCATACCTGTAATCCTAATATTCAGGAGACAGAGACAGGAGGAAACCCACAAATTCCAGAACTGACAGAACTACATAGTAAGTTCCTGTCTTTTCCCCTCAGCTCCCCCAAAAGGCTGCAGAGGTGACAGTAGGTAAAGGTACTTGCCACCAAGTCTGGCAACCTGAGCCAATCCCTAAAACCCACATGGAAGAAGTGGAGATTAAATTTCCACGAGCTGTCCTTTGAACTCTTTATGTGTACTATGACACATACATACACCCACACAAGAAATAAATGTAAAAAGACATTGACACAGCCTTTTAAAAAGGAAAAAATAGTTATTGAATTTTGTAAATCCTAATTCTCCTTAGAAAACTGTTTTTGTCTTTCTCAGAGGAGCCTCAAAATTCCTTTTCCTTTTTAACAGTACATAGCCTTTAGGCTGGACTTCTCATCAGCCACCAAAATCTCACAATTGTTTACATTTCTCAGCACCCCCTCCTACTCTTAACCCCACAGAACACAGCTCAACCAGTTGTAGGATCCTCTAAACCATGAAGGAGGAAACATTTTGCTATGGTATTGACACCTTCCCCCAATCAAGAGGGTAGGAAACAGGCAGAAAGTATAAAATGTCAGCTTTTGATGGCTACTATTCACCCTTGCTTCAAGAGAAAGAATAAAACAGGTCTAAGACTAAAATCTATGTCTCAGAATTTTAGCAACCTCTGTAAAGTATACTAATTAACCTTACCTGAACTCAGTCATTAGGACCAAGCCAACAATGTAAACGGGCTTCATTAATAGGTGGAATCAAGCCTGTTCTCTAGGAAAGGAGGGATAAAGATGTACTACAACCTTTCCCCACCTTTCTGGACCACTGAGCTATGTAGACTACTTGGCCAAGAGCTTATTTTCTGAAAAGGTTCATTAAGAGACTAGAAACCATAGTATCTTAGTTCCTTTCTTACAATAGCAAAGATACTATGTGATACTTTGAGGAAGGAAACAAACCTAGAAAGAAAGTATCTATGAAGCAGAAAAGGGTCTGAAATAGTACTCCAAGATTAGCATAGCAGGAAGGCTTTAGTGCTCAAGTAGGTTGATTGCCTTTTAGAATTATGATTATGATCGCAAGAACAGTCAAGCAAAATTCTTCACACCAAACAGCCCTAACCTAAAAATGAAGTAGTTCTCTAATCACCAGTGCAGAAACCAAAAAACAAAAGGAAATACTTAGCAGACAAGTAAAAACACAGAATCCCTGGGTTTGAAAACACTCAAGCAACTCAACTCATTAAAAAAAAATTAAAATTAAAAAAACTAGAAAGAGTTCCCCACAAAGTGGAAAAATGTTTCATCCCACAGAAATAGAAATCAAGGAATGAGAAACTTCAAAAGTCTATGAGATGAGACAGTCACTTTTTAAAAGAAAACACCATCACCTAACTCAGGCTAACACTATGACCCCATCCCCCACTTAGAATGAATGAACTAATGAGAGAATAAGGTAGCAGCAGAGGCCAGAAGAGGGCACTGGATTCTCTGGAGCAGTATTTAACAGGTGAGTATGAGCTGCTTGACATTGGTGCTGAAAATCAAACTCTGATCCCCTGCTAGGACAGCAAGTGCTCTTAGCCACTGGGCCATCCCTAAGGCTCGTCTTCTGAAACTATATCCAGGTGTCTCTAACTATACCCACTTAGTTCTATAGTATATCACCGAGAAATTAGTTTGACACCTATAAAATTAGGTGTCCCACTTAATATATAGCAATTCTTTGTATCTAGGTACAAGTGTCCTAACCTTTTAGGCCTCAATTTCCAAGTTGTCAAATGTGGGCACTAAGGCAGATGAGACCGATGGATATGGCCCTCTCCTTGTTGAAACTGTTTATCTAGATGTATAGACAATGCTAGGACCATTATCTGAGGCTGCTGAGAGAATACATTCTGAGTCTGAGAACAAATCATTTAAGTTCACACTGTCATTCCAGAGTTAACCACAGGGAGGAGCGAGGGATTTGAGAAAAATCCCCAAGGGAGACAGCATTTGGCTGTTACCTGAAGCCCACCTACTAAGGAGATAAACCTCAATTCCAGACATAATTAGAGCATTTACCTAGTCCCTCTACCTAGAGCTCACCGAATTTCTCAAAGACATTTACTGTCCAGCTTTCCAACTCCCATCTACCAACCAGTTTTCCCTGTTCAATGCAGTTTCACGTCCATTTGCTCAACGTTGTTAATACAGATGTTTGTTTGTCCTTTCATCTAAAGTGGATTTTTCTTTAAGAAAAAAAAGTTATCTACAGATTGTGACGAAAACAATTTGCTGAAATGATTGAAAACCGAGTAAACTACATTATAAGCACAGGCGAATGCTAACTTAGTAAGCTTTAAAAAAAATCAAGAAAAAAAATTATGAGCATAATTAAAAAAAATAGCAAGGCTAGTGACTGGCCCAATGCTTTTCCTAAAGGTCGTAAAAGGTTTCGAAAAGAATACAAACGAGTGACAATTCTCGAAGGTCAAGCGGAGCCTCGCAAATTAACACGAGGTGTCCAAGGCTAACTCAAGGAAGGGTTAAGAATGGGAAACACATTATCCGCCCGGGCTTCTTTTCTCCATCAAGTTTCTAGCCCCAAGAGGCCTGCCACATCACGTATTTGAAGAATAAAAACGAACCCGTCATCCGCATCTATTCCGCAAATCAACGAACAAGCAGCGATCCCTTCCTCTCGCTCTGACAACTACACCCCGCGCCGCCTGGGAGCCCGGAGGGCTGGGCTGGCAGCAGAGGATGGCGCGAAGGCACCGAGAGCCCGCGGCCAGTGGGCGGAAGGTGCCTCTCCCCACATGGCAGCCTCTCGGCGCCGCCGGCCAACGCGCCGCGGTCCCCCAGCTCAAGCTGCTCCTTCTCCGCCCGGATCCCGCGCTGGCCGCCGCCTCCCGCACTGTGGCCGCAGGCTCCCGTCAGGGACCCTCGCCCGAGGAGAGCCCCATCCCCTCCCCCGCTCCCTTTCTCTGTCAGGCTCTCGCCGTGCAGCGGCCAGCCTCTGGGGCCCTGTCGCCTCACCTCCATGGAGACGCGCCAGCCTTGCATGGCGGAGAAGCCGTAGGGCAACGGAAGGCGCGGGGCGCCAACCCCGTCCCCGGAGCACTTCACCGTGTTGGGTTGGGAGAGGTAGGCACCCATGGCGGCGGCTGGCCGGCGGCCTGTGGGGCAGGCGAGCGGGACGCGACCCTTGCCGGCGCCGGAGCCGGGGCCCCAGGGGCGCGCGTGGCAGAGAGCAAGCCCGGCAGCGCAGCCGACGCAAGGTGCCGGCGAAAGGCGCGAGGCGGGCCAGGAGGTGGTAACGGGACGGGAGCGGGGAGAGAGCGGAAGCGGAAACGCGCTGCTTCAGACCCCGCCCTGCTGGCACGGTGAGCCGCTGCGGGCGGTCATTTCCTTAGCAACTCGCCCCGCCCTCGGGGACAACGGCCCGCCCAACCGCCGCTCCCGCGAGACTGATCGCCACGCCCACCAACGGCCGTGGCCCGAGGCAGCGGCGGGAACGTGCGGCCATCTCCTGGCTGACTCTGCCTGCCTCCCCCGGCTCTGGTTTTTGCCTGAAGTCTCTTTTGTGTGGGACCCGGAGCTTCCAGTCATGTCCCGCGGTGTTGTCGGCCCTGTCTCTCCCTCTACACGCCCTCCGATTCCGACAAACCCTGCGGGATTCGGTTCAATTAAAGTTGACGAGCGTTCTGCGCTTCCGCGGTATTTAGCCAGGCTCCGTGAGGCCTGAACTGACAAAGGGAAACGGAGACATCGGTCTGTGAAAAATAATGCGAGTTAATACAGGGCAGAAATGCTTGGTGCAGTCTGCTGGCTGACACGAGAGCAAAGAGGCGGGAACAAGCTGCTGCTCGCCAGTGGTAGATTTAGACAATCGGGTGGCGCTGAGCCACGGGAGTAGGGAATTCGCTTACGGGGCTGGAGGACAGAGGAAAGTGTAGCCTGGAGAGGCTTATTAAGAAAGCCGCCTGGCCTCGTGGGAGAAAGAGTCTAGCAGGAAGTCTAGCCGTGGTCGTACACATCAAGATGGGTAATGCGGACGTCATTGTACTGGTGCAGCCTTTTCTTGCGATTCTAGTCTGATTCTGTGTGCAGTGTTCACTACAGGGAGAGTCTGGGTCCTGTGATTTGTTAGAAGGCCTCTAATCCGAAAAAGATGGACTGGGACTGGGGTGCAGGCAATGGAGACACAAAGACAATCCAGGCAGTTTTGATAGACAGGATGTAAGAGAAAGAATTTCCCCGACGTGTAGGGAAATCAACTCATTGAAAACAGAACTGGGGGCTGAAGAGACCGCACAGAGTTAAGCCCCTGACTAGCGTTCCATATTAGCCAGGTTCAATTCCTGCACCCACATGACAATTCAATTCCAGGGGCTCAGACGCCCTCTTCTGGCGCCAGGCATGCTAGTGAAAAGTGGTGCACGGACTTCAGGCAACACATACATAATACATAAATTTTACCTTAAAAACAAAGCCCAGCATGATGGCTCATAGCAGTAACCCCAACCAACACTTGAGGGACTAAAGCAAGATCACAAATTTCAGGTTTCAGACCAGCCTTGGCTACAGAGAGACCCTCAAGTTAATAAGCAAATCTCAGAATTAATTTTGACTCTTCAGTCTAAATTCTTTGATTATCAGAAATCACTTGAATTGGTCCCCGCCACAACTCTTGAATGGGTCCTAAAATGTCTCTCCTGCATCTCTTCGTTTCCCCACAGTGGTTCAGCATTTAGCCGTCTTGTGCCTCCAAAGCCATGCTTTCTTTTCCAGCGTTTCCACCCACCCCGTGGTCAGAACCTACTTTTTCAAGTTCTCCAATATCCCTCGCATAGTTTGGGTCCCCATTTGTCCTTCCTGTGTCCCTAGCACACTGTGTGTGCTCAGTATTTAGTTGAGTTCATACATAACACCAAAGCTTTGACTCAGATGCATCAACAGAAGATGGTGCAGTTTGGATATGTGCACTAGTTGGGGAGAAACTGTCCTGCTTAAAGTGATAGTTCCATATAAAAATGGTGAAAATTCTGGCCAGGAGGGTAGATTTGAATGAGGCTTGCGTAAGATCTCTGAAAAGATGATACCGGGGGAGCGTGATATAAATGACTCTGCTGCACTGCTGCTGTTTGTTCTTGGCCTTTGTTTTGTGCCTTAAAAGGTGCCACTGAAGAGAGAGCAGGGTGACTTCTGCGGGGCACTTGGAAGGTGCAGGCAGGAGGCTCAGGAGCTCAGGGTCATCCTTGGCTACTTATCAAGCTCCACTCTGGGTTACAGGAGAACCTGTATAAAAATAATAAAGAAACTCAAAGCTTTTAATAACAGCACGCCTCTAATCCCAGGACTCTGGAGGCAGAGGCAGGTGGATCTCTGTGAGTTCGAGGCCAGCCTGGTCTACAGAGCTAGTTCCAGGTCAGCTGAGACTGTTACAGAGAAACCCTGTCTCACAAAAAATAAACACAAAAGGACTAAAGACTTTGTAAAAGGAGCATGGATTTTGTCATGTACTGTCTATGATTTCTCTTATAAGTTATTCAGGTTGATTTCTTCATCTGTAAGAAAGAGGCATGATGTTTAATCTGCAAGATTAATTTTAAAGTAAGAAAATGTGCAGTGGTAACACATGCCTTTAATCCCAGCACTCAGAAAGCAGAGGCTGGTGGATCTCTGCCTACAAAGAGCTAGTTCCAGTACAACTAGCTCTTTGTAGGCAGAGATCCACCCTGTTACACAGAGAAACCCTGTCTCGAAAAACCAAACCAAACAAATAGACAAAATAAGAAAAGCTGAATATATCCCAGTACACCAGAGATGGGGGTAGAAGGGTTGCAAGATCAGCCTGGGTTACTTATAATAGGACTTCCAGTATTCCAGAGCAAGCTTGAGCTATACAGTAAGATTGTCTCAAAAGCCGGGCGGTGGTGGCACACGCTTTTAATCCCAGCACTCGGGAGGCAGAGGCAGGTGGATCTCTGTGAGTTCGAGGCCAGCCTGGTCTACAAGAGCTAGTTCCAGGACAGGCACCAAAGCTACAGAGAAACCCTGTTTCGAAAAAAACAAAAAAATGTGTCAAAAACAAAACAAAACCCTAAAAGTAAAGTGCCAACTTCAAATACTAACAACAAAAACCCTGCATCTATTAAGTATCCATATAAATGCTAAGGATGGAATAAAAATCCTATTCTGTATTTTGCCCGCAAAAAAAAAAAAAAATGGGATTGCCTGAAACAAAATGGGAGAAAGACAAAAGTAGCTAATAAAGTAATGATGGGAGGGAAAAAATGAGGCACTGGGAAGCCAGTAAAGCCAGAGAGGTAATAGACACTAAAGGGGCACATGCAAACTGGGGGACACTCCATTTTCTCCCTAAGCAGAATAATGCACTTCTAAGGACTAACATTATGCTCACATATTCATAATCTATTTTGGGACTCTCTTATTTTTTTTTCTTTCTGTTTTGCTTTGAGAGTCTCCTGTAACCTGACTGGCCTTGAATGCTCTATGGAACAGGGATAACCTTGAATTTCTGATTCTCCTGTGTCTCCCAAGTGCTGGGATAACTGGCTTGAGTTACCAACTACATCTTTCACTCCTTTTAAAGTGTAAACTGCCAAAACCTGGTTTATCAAACGTAGGATAGAACCAGTTCCTGCATGTGTATTTGAGGGACTGGCCTGAGAAGTAATCTCAATAGCATCCAGCATATTTGTTTAATAGCAAAGGATTAGGAAGACATGGGAAGCAGCAAAGAGTAAAGGCATGGGATTCAGTGGCTGAGAACAGAAAATAACCACTGTGAATCACTTGGCAGCTCCCACAACAACATATCCAAGGATTGCTATGCTGCTTTGATTTTCCTGTGGCATTTTTTTTTTCAAATTGGTTGAATATTAAATAAAACTGCCAGGCCTGGAGGGATGGCTCAGCCATTAAAGGCTAGCTAGGCGCACAACCAAAAATATAAGAAAACTGCCAAATGTCAATCATTTTAAAAACTGTTTATTTCCATTCGCCTTTCCTAAGGGAAGTAGAATGTGCTTAACAAGACAAAGGTGCTTTAGGCCAACCACAAGAAACAGGAAGGGACTAGAGTGCAGCTCAGTGGTAGAACACTTGCCTATGGGACATGAGGCTCACCGTTCAGTGCTCAACACTGGAAAAAGGAAGAAGGGGAATGAGGCTTGTAAATGTGAACTCCTTACATTTACACATTTGGGGACTTCAAGGGACCTCAGTGTAAGCAGTATTGCCTCAAAAGCCAAATGTTCTAACTTTATACTCGGAGACCAGTTCAATTGTAAATGTATACTCAAGATCATCCAAAAGTGTGTTAGTACATATAATGCAAAATATGCTATGTTGGTATTTTATATATTCATCTTACTATCTTTCTATATTATCTTTTTAAAACATAAATTCTAAAGGTGCCTTAGAAATACAAGACCATCAGCTGGGCGATGGTAGCATACACCTTTAATCCCAGCACTTGGGAGGCAGAGGCAGGCGGATCTCTGTGAGTTCAAGGCCAGCCTGGTCTACAAGAGCTAGTTCCAGGACAGGCTCCAAAGCCACAGAGAAACCCTGTCTTGAAAAACAAAAACAAACAAAAAAAAAGGAAGAAAGAAAGAAAAAAATACAAGACCGTCAAAAGGCAATGGACTATAAGACTGAGAAAACAACCTTAGCAGGAAAGATGTTAAAGGAATTCAGAGAAATTGAAAGGGGGCAAGCAGGTCTTCAAAGCCTCTTGCCCTTCAGGCTTTTCTTGGGGCTCCTCACTCTGGTTTTTGACCCTTTTGTGTAACATTACTCGTGAGGTGTTACTTTGGAAACCTAGCAGCATTGTTTCCAGGATTGGGACTATACACCCGGCTGATGGTCTTGTATAGTTGATGACTATACATGCAAAAGCACATGATCTGTCACCGATCCTGTTAAAACACGAACAGTTAAATCAAAAAAACGCCTGCTTCTCAAAAGAATAGCAGTTTTGATAGTGTGTTCCTTCCTGGAGTGAATAAAAGTGAAAGATGGATCCAGGGAGGAATACCTCTCAGTGACAAGATGTCGGTTGAGTGCAAAGCCTTGGCAAACAGCACTGGGCATGGTGGTGAAGGCCCATCCTCCCAGCACTAGGAAGGTAGAAACAGGATGAGCAGTTAAGGTCCTCCTCCACTGCCTATAACAAGTCTAGTCTGAAATACATGCCTTCCTATCTCAGAAAAGGATTTAGGCCTTCGGGGAGCAGTCGGTAAAACGCTAGACCCTAAGTACAGAGACGCAGGATCTATATAGATAAAGACCAAATGCAGGGGTGGGACTGTGTAATTCCAGCCACCGTGCGATGGGAGGGAGAGAGGGATCCCTGGAGGCTTGCTGACTGGCTGGCCTCGCCTACTTGGTGTCTGAGGGCTGACACCTGAGGTTGTGTCTGACCTCTATGGGCATAAACACACACATACAGACAGAGACAGAGAGACAGAGAGAGACTGAAAGCCAGAGACCAGAGACAGATTTAGAGCTAAGAAGGAATGGAAAATGTTGAAGTCACAAGAAGAGCGAGGGAAAAGTCTTTGTCTGGAGCTCTAGGCTAGCTTCCCCTTTGTACTCTATCTATATCTATATCTATATTTCACTTTTTTGTTTTATATTGGTTTGGTTTGTTTTTTTGAGAGGGTTTTTCTGGAACTCTCCTGGAACTCCCTCTGTAGACTATGCTGGCCTCGAATTCATAGAAAGTGCCACACCACCACCCGGCATATGTTTTTATTGTGTGTGTGTGTGTGTGTGTTTTCAAAGTTCTGTGTATCATGGTGTTTCAGCTACTTTAAAGACTTTCTGTTGAAACAGACAGCCCCACCCTGGACTAGCCAGTCATTAGAGATAGCAAAGGACTCAGCCAAGAGCTTACCCCTAATATACGAACTGGCCAATCTGGAGCCGAACCTCCCCTATCAGTTCCTTACAGGATGGTAGGCGCTATTCCTCATCCCAGGTACCAACCTAGAGCCCTTCCTACAAACTCTGCTGCCTTGTCTGTCTCTTGGAACCCCAACAAAGCTTTGGGTCTCTACTCTGTGTTGCTGCTGTTCCCCACCTGACCCAGATGGGTGCCTCCCCGCCACCTGAGACTGCCAGGCGAGCACGGCTCCTCTCCAGGACCTGTGAGAACAAAATGGTCTGGTGTTCTTTGTTGCTTGCAGGTCTCATCCAGTCCTTGCTGCAGCACTTACTACATGGCTTAGACTGCCCTTAAAAGCCTGCTCCTTCTTCCTCTACCTCCCGAGTGCTGGGGTTACAAATGTGCACCTTCACCTTTAGTATAGACTTTGTTTTCTTAGGCCTCATCTTCGTCTCCTCTTATGGCTGTTCCTGACTACAAACCTAAAACCACAGAACGAATACCCCAAAGTGAAACTATTTGTTTTTGGGTTTTGTTTGTTTGTTTGTTTTTGTGGAGTGGTTATTTATTTATTTTTGAGGCAGGGTCTCTATGCAGCCATGTCTAGCCTAGAACTCACTATGTAGATCAGGCTAGCCTCAAATTCACAGTGTTACATCTGTCTCTATCTCCCAAGTGCTGGGGTTAAAAGTGTATGCCTGGCCTGTTTTGGTTTCTGAGACATAGTCTTGTCATATAACCATACTGACTTCAAACTTTCAATTCTCCTGCCTCAGCCTCACAAGTACACAAAACTCAACTTTCCAACATGAAAGTTTTAAGCCAGCGAGACATTATATTTACAACTATATGTTTCTAGAAGGTGAGACATCCATCTTGTGGTTTGATTTTACTCAAGGGAATCACTATGAAAATGGGTCCTCTACACATTTGTGTAGGAGATGTGTTTGTCCTAAAGAAAATACGAAATGATCACTTATCAAAATGCAATTTAATTGCTGGGACTTTTCTGTTTATTAGTAATATAAAAGATGCCTATAGCAAGATTGTACCCTTGAAAGAAAAATAGATAATTTCCTCCCTCCCAATAGGAATAAACATGGAAGTATCTTGTGAAATCTTTATTTTTTCTTAGGTGATCTATCTGTGTTTGGTCCAAGGATTTGCTCACAGGAGATCATGAAACTGGGGCCATACTAAGAAGCCCTGAACCTCATCCTCACTCTTCATTCAGGGAGCCAGACAGGCCGGAACCACTGCTCTCTCACGGGCTGTTCCATTCAAAGGCAGAGCTTCCAAATTCTGGGTAGCGGTGGAGACTTCTGGCATTGCATTGAGGGCGGTGACGGTTTCTCCCCCTCGAGGAAAAGTATGGCTCTTCTGAAGGCATCCGGAGTGGAAATGAGCAGACAACAGAAAGATCTTTCAATACCCTCGTCTACCAGTGGCATTAGGACCCTAAGGTATGGCACAGCTTGGAGATTCCTGGAATCGGGGTCGGGGTAAGCCTGCAATATCAGGAATCTGAGCAGCTGTGTCATGTTAAACTGAAGAAACTGAACAAAGGTTGTAACCTTGAGAATAAAATATGAAGGTGGGAACTCGGTGGTAGAGTGTAGGTAATTAACGTGCAAAACCCGAATTCCATCTGTCATACTCCACCCACGAAAGAAAGATTTGTGTCCGTTGGGATGAGGCATGTGAAGAGCTTGGAAAAGGGGATGTTAAGGCCAGGACTGATGGAGGAAGGTCATTGGTTAATTATAATAAACCAACTGCTTGGCCTCATAGCTTAGAACATAGATGGGAGGAATAAACAGAATAGAATTCTGGGCAGAAGAGGAAGTGAGGTCAGACTCTGCTCTGCTCCCGGAGAGACCCGACAACTCTGCACTCTGGAGCAGAGATGCCATGCTAAGCCCTCCCAGGTAGACGCATGAAGCAGAGACACCAGGATGGACGGAGGCTAGACTCTTCCCGGTAAGCGCACCTTGGGGTGCTTACACACATCATTAGAAATGGGCTAGTCCAGGTGCGAGAATTAGCCTGTAAGGGCTAGATAGAGTTCATGGGCCAAGCAGTTCTTAAATGAATACAGTTTGTGTGTTGTTATTTCAGGCATGAGCTAGCCAAGTGGCCGGGGTGTTGGGGACGCAGCCCCGCCGCTCTTAATTCAACACAGGACAGCAGTGGTCTAGAGCCAGAACAGATGCCAAAATGAGAGTAACGGGGGGGGGGGGGCACAGTTAACTATTCTTTAGGAGAATCCATGAAAACCCCTGAATAAGAGCACTTCTTGACCTGCTCACTACTGAGACTGGAGAACCCTTTTATTAAGTCTGATGGACTGACCAGCCCAACAGGACCAGGTCTGCAGTGTGTTTCTTAGAAAAGCCTTGTTGCTCTTTGTGGTTATCACTAGGGCAAAACATCTTAAAACTGAGGCTCATGGTCAAATAACAAATGACCTCACAAACCAATAGCAAGGCCCTACATTTGACACGTGTATCTAACTTAATGTATTATTATTAGTGGGAGGGGCTGGGGGACACTTTCAGGGTTTGTTTTGTCTGCCACCTTGTTGAGGCGAGGTTTTGACCTTCCAGGCAGTCCTGCAGTCTCCACTTTCCATTTCATAGGAGTGTGGGGGCTGTCCCTGGCTTCTGGGGATGAATTCAGGCCCTCCACTTGGCTACAAGTGCTTTCCTCTACTGCGCCATCATGCCAGCTCTGGCTCTATATTCCAGTAGGAAGTAAGAACAGCAGTAGCAGAAACACTGTCAGCTGGAATCCCGTGCCATCTGCCAACATGATTTTCTCACTACTGCTGTGGATGCCCGTCTCCTGGCTGGCTTGCCACTGCTGGATCTTTACACTTAACTGGATCATATTTTTATTTTAATTTTTTATATATTTATTTATTATGTATACAATATTCTGTCTGTGTGTATGCCTGCAGGCCAGAAGAGGGCACCAGACCTCATTACAGATGGTTGTGAGCCACCATGTGGTTGTCGGGAATTGAACTCAGCACCTTTGGAAAAGCAGGCCATCTCTCCAGCTCTGGATCATATTTTTAATTACTATAGTTTTATTTGTTTGTTTTGAGGCATAGTCTTGCAATGTAGCCCATGCTGGTTCTCAACCCATGATCCTCCTGCCTAAGCGTCCCAATTGCTAGAACTATAGGTGCGTATCAGCAGACTGTATTATATTTTAAAAGTCATTTGATCTAATGTGCAATTGGACTTTTAGATAATCCAAACTGTGCCCCATGGTGGTGGCACATGCCTTTAATCCCTGCACTCAGGAGGCAGAGATAGCTGGATCTCAGTGAGTTTGAGGCCAACCTGGTCTACATACCATAACAGGCTCCAAAGCTACAGAGAAACCCTGTCTCGAAAAGAAAAGAAAAGAAAAGAAAAGAAAAGAAAAGAAAAGAAAAGAAAAGAAAAGAAAGGAAAAGAAAACCCAAACTGAGAATTTCTCTCTTTTACTAAGCGAGATTGGTGTTTTAATGTTCAGGTTGATTATTGGCATGTTCAGATCCATTCATGCCATCTTTTTGTTTTTGTGGGTTTTTTCTCTTTTTCTTTCTTTCTTTCTTTCTTTCTTTCTTTCTTTCTTTCTTTCTTTTCTTTTGGTGGCTAGAGAGATAGCCATGGATTCTGGGAACTAAACTCTTATATTTTTGGTTGTGAGCCTAGCCTTTAATGGCTGAGCCATCTCTCCAGCCTCCAGCCTGTGTTTTTGTTTTTATTTTTATTTATTTATTTATTTATTTTTGGTTTTTTCGAGAAAGGGTTTCTCTGTAGCTTTGAAGCCTGTCCTGGAGCTAGCTCTTGTAGACCAGGCTGGCCTTGAACTCACAAAGATCCATCTGCCTCTGCCTTCTGAATGCTGGGATTAAAGGCGTGCGCCACCACTGCCCGACTCTCCTTACAGTTTCTTTCTTTTAAAAAAAAAAAGATTTATTTATTATGTATTCAGTGTTCTGCCTGCATGCATCCCTGAAGGCCAGAAGAGGGCACCAAATCTCATTACGGATGGTTGTGAGCACTGTGGTTGCTGGGAATTGAACTCAGGACCTTTAGGAAGAGCAGGTAAAGCTCTTAACCACTGAGCCATCTCTCCAGCCCAACTCCTTACAGTTTCTTACTTTGCTTTTCCTCCCTTTTCATTTCTTGCCTTCTGTTGAATTAGACTGATAATCTTTTCTAAATCCCCCATTTGTTTTCCTTTGCCAGTTGAAGCTTTGTGTTTCTGTATGGTAGTCATTGTCCTTGATGTTTTAACATTTAAACTTATTTTTTGTTTTATTTTGTTTTTCAAGACAGGGTTTCTCTGTGTAACAGTCCTAGCTGTCCTGGAACTAGCTCTTGTAGACCAGGCTGGCCTCGAACTCATGGGGATTCACCTGCCTCTGTCTCCCAAGTGCTGGGATTAAAGGCATGCGCCATCACTAACCGATCCAACATTTAAACTTATTATAAAGTCTAAAAATGGGCATAGTAACTCATACCTGTAATCCCAGCACTAGGGGGAGTCTGAGGCAGGAGGATCATCTCAGTCTCCAAAGTGCTATAATTACAGGTATGAACCATCATGATTCACTCTGTTTATTCATTGATACCACATTTTGTCTGTCTAACCATTTAAAAAGAATTTTACACACTTACTAGTGTGCATGTGTGTGAGTTTGCATGTGTATGGGTAGGCTTTATATGTAGATGTTCATGCATGTGTGTGTGTTTGCATGTGTATGGGTACACTTTATATGCAGATGTTCATGCATGTGTGTACATGTGAAGGCCAGAGGTTGATGTAGGGAGTCTTCCTCAATCACTCTCTGCCTTGTATTTTGAGGCAGGGTCTCTCACTTGGGTCTAGAGCTTAACCATTTGGCTAGTCTAGCTAGCCAGCTTGCTTTGGAGAGTCCCTGTCTCCACCTCCAGAACTCTGGGATGACAGGTGGACCACTAACACCTGCCAGCCTTTCCGTAGTTTCTGGGGATCTGAACTGTGGTCCTCACACTTGTGTGCAAAAGCTTTACCCCTGAGCCATCTCCTTAGCTTTACCTACTCATCCCCAGCGGTCATTTGGTGTATTTCTACTTTGGGCCACTGTGAATAGTACTTGTGGTGTTCCGTTTGAGTCCTTGCTTTTGAGTTGCTTGAGGTACACAGGAGAATAGAAATGCCTAGATCATGTGTTAGTCCTATGTTTCATTTTTATAAGAACTTGCTTTCAAGCCAGGCATGGTGGCACACGCCTTTAATTCCAGCACTCAGGAGGCTGAGGCAGGTGGATCTCTATGAGTTGGAGGCCAGTCAGGGCTACATAGTGAGACACTGTTTCAAAACAAAAAAGAACTTGTTTCTCCCATGTTTATGAACTATATTTGCTAATGTATTTTCTCAGTCTCTAGAGTCATAATTTTAAAAAGAAAAGCCATTCTTTTTTCTTTAAGATGTAGTTATTTACTATGTATACAGTGTTCTACCTGCATGTATGCCTACATAGTCAGAAGAGGGCACCAGATCTCATTACTGATGACTATGAGCCATCATGTGGTTCTTGGGAATTGAACTCAGGACCTCTGGAAGAACAGCCAGTGCTTTTAACCTCTGAGTCATCTCTCCAGCCCCCAAAGCCATTCTTTTTTAATAACAATTTTTATTATTTTAATTCTGGGTATGCATGTGTGTTTGCGTGTGAGGTATATGTACAAGAGTACAGGGACCAAGGAAGCCAGAAGCATCAGCTCCCTCTGGAGCTGCGTCCAGGTTGTTGTCAGCCATCTGAGGTAGGAGGAGCTGCAATATGCTCTCGACTACCAAGCTGCCTCGCTAGCCCCACTCACGGCTGTTTTCAACTTTACACCTTTGTTCACACCTTCTAAGAGTTTTCTTTTGTTACTGTGTGTGGAACAACTGGGTAATTTTGAGCCAGAGTCTACTGTGTTTCAAGCTAGCCTAGAATTTGCTGTGTGGCCAAGGATGAGTTTGAACTTCTAATCCTTCTGTTTCTGTTTCTCACATGCTGGGATTACCTGAGAGCACCCTCAAGCCTGGCTTATGTGCTGCTAGAGATTGAATCTAGGGCTTTGAGTATGCTGGAAAACACCCTGCTGAGTTACATCCTCAGCCCTAGGCACCTCTTAAAGATCCCTCCTAGTTCCATTTTTTTTCATTACATTTTATTTGTTTCTTATGTGTGCCTGTGTGTGCCCACACATGTATTCACACATGAGCCACATTCACGTATGCATGGAAATCAGAGGACAACTTGTAGACTGTGGTCTCTCTTTCTACCATTTGGGGTCTGGGGATTGAATTTAGGTCGTCGGGCTCGGTGGCAAGTGCCTTTACCCCACCGAACCATTTCTCTGGCCTGAAAAGGCACTTACTACACTTAACCGACCAAGCATGACATCTTAGCAGTACAGTGTGTGGTGGGGTACCAGTTGTCTGTCCTGTGATTGCATGCCCCAGTAGGAGAGATGCTCAATAGTGCCACTCAGCATCCTGAGTATTGTGTAATTATCTTTTACCTGGGAAAAAAAATCACCATTCAAAACCTAACACATGTCATAGTTGGAATATGAAGTCTTTCCCACAGGCTTATGTTTCACCACTTAATCTCCAGTTTGTGGTACTACTACTTTCCTGTGTGTATATGCATGCATGTGTGTGTGTGTATCTGTGTGTATGTGTTTGTGTGTGTGCAGGCTGGGGGTTAGGAGCTATCAGCTTTGTTTTTTTTTTCTTTTGAGACAGGATCTCTTAGGGCTTACTGATTGTGTTAGTCTCTGTCTCCCCAGCACTGTGCCATCACACTTGGCTTCCTCATTCATTCATTCATTCATTTTACATGTTTTTTTTTAAAGAAATGGATATTTCTTTATTGCCTATTGCTATGGTCTAAATGTTTGTGTTCTTTAATGTGTTCTGTTGAAGGAGCGGCAGGGCTGCGTTCCGGCCGCCCTGGCTCCCACATGACTAGCTTTATCCAAAATAATTACACGGACACTGTATTCTTTTAAACACTGCTTGGCCCATTATATCTAGCCTCTTCTCGGCTAACTCTCGCACCTGGACTAGCCCATTTCTAATAATGTGTGTGTTGGGCCCTAAGGCCCCACCAAGGAGGGGGTTGCCCCAAGAGACATTCACAGCACAGCTGATGCAATAGCAAGAGGAATTTTTATTCTGCCATGACAGAGGTCCCTCAGCCTTGAGAGGAGAAGGACACCTGCTTTGTCCATTACAAGCTCTTTTAAAGGAAAAAAACACAAAATCAGGGAGGGGGTAGTACAGAATCAAAGGGAAAGTCCAAAAATCATTTGTCAATTGTTTTGACTAGTTCATACAATGGTCAACTAACTCTACTTGATCAATGTTATGGCGGTTACAAGGAGGAAATCTGCAGGTCGTCTCACCCCAATTCCAGGGTCCGGGTCTATTGGAGAAAGACTACAATGGGGATGGAAAGTACTCAAAGCTCCCGTGCACGCGTGGTTGGTTACTAGGGTCCTGGTTCCCAGGAAGGGGGGGTGCAGTAGTGCTAAGGTGCCTCCTAATGCTAGAGGCCTGGTTCCCAGGATGGGGGGGTGCAGTAGTGCTAAGGTGCCTCAAAGTCTTTCATGTGTAACACCCCAAGGTGCACTTACCGGGAAGATTCTAGCCTATGTCCATCCTGGGCCGGAGCTTCATCGTCTGCCTGGGAGAGGGGAGCATGGCATCTGTCTGAGGTGTCTTACCTCACTTCCTCTTCCTCCCAGCATTCTGTTCTGTTTACTCTACCCACCTCTGTTCTAACCTATGAGGGCCAAGCAGTTTATTTTTTAACCAATGACCTTACTCCATTAGTGTTCCTCAAATGTTATGTTGAAATCCTACCCCCAGGTGAGATGTACAGCTACACATATTTTTTCTTTCTTGTTTTTTTTTAGAAAATATTTTTTAAAATTTATCATGTATACAATATTCTGTCTGTGTGTATGCCTGCAGGCCAGAAGAAGGCACCATTACAGATGGTTGTAAGCCACTATGTGGCTGCTGGGAATTGAACTCAGGACCTTTGGAAGAGCACACAATGCTCTTAACCACTGAGCCATCTCTCCAGACCTTTACATGGATTTTAGAGACCAAACTCATCCCAGTAACCCAGCCTTCAACACTAGCAGGTATTCCCTGTGAACACACCAGTTGAGCAGGACAGGAAAACAGGCAACACACAGCCATCAGACTCAGGGAAAATCTAGGGAGGAAACAGAAACCAATGACCAAAACATCCACCCAACAATGAAAAACCCAGAAATCAGCACCTAGAGCTATAACTATCCCAAACCCAGAAGCTTGGGCACCAGCATAAAAACACAATCGATATCAGCTAGGAAATATTCTTATCTAGAGCACAGCTATCCTACCACAGCAGGCTCTGAATATTCCAAATTAGTTGAAACACAAGAATAAGACCTTAAAACCAACTATGTGAAGTTGATAGAGGTTCTTAATGAGGTAATGAATATGTCCTTTAAAGAAATCCAAGAAAACAAATAGTTAAAGAAAATGAATAAAACTCTTCAAGACCTGAACATGGAAATAAATCAATAAAGAAAACACAAATGGGGGCTGGAGAGATGGCCCAGTGGTTAAGGGCACTGCCTGCTCTTCCAAAGGTCCTGAGTTCAATTCCCAACAACCACATGGTGGCTCACAACCATCTGTAATGAGGTCTGGTGCCCTCTTCTGGCCTGTAGACGTACACACAGAATATTGTATACATAACAAATAAATAAACAAATAAATATTTAAAAAAAAAACACAAATGGAAGGAATTTTGGAAATGAAAATTTTAGGAACTCAAACAGGAAATTCAGAGGCAAATTTCACCAACAGAATGCAAGAAATGGAAGAGAGAGTTTCAGGCACTGAAGATACAATAGCAGAAGTGGATACCTTGGTCAGAAAAAATGTTAAATCCAAAACCATTCTAGTAGTCAGGCAGTGGTGGCACATGCTTTTAATCCCAGCACTTGGGAGACAGAGACAGGCAGATCTCTATGAGTTCAAGGCCAGCCTGGTTTACAGAGTGAGTTTCATGACAGCTAGGGCTGTTACACAGAGAAACCCTGTCTCAGAAAAAAGTTCTGGCATAAAACATCTAGAAAATCTGGGACAGGGGGCTGGAGAGATGGCTCAGTGGTTAAGAGCATTGCCTGCTCTTCCAAAGGTCCTGAGTTCAATTCTCAGCAACCACATGGTGGCTCACACCCATTTGTAAAGAGGTCCGGCGCCCTCTTCTGGCCTTCAGGCATACACACAAACAGAATATTGTATACATAATAAATNAAAGACCAAACCCAAGAAGAATAGAAGTAGAGGACAGAGAAGAATTCCAGCTCAGAGACCCAGAAAAAACTTTCAACAAAACCATAGAAGAGGCCGGGCGGTGGTGGCGCACGCCTTTAATCCCAGCACTTGGGAGGCAGAGGCAGGAGGATCTCAGTGAGTTCGAGACCAGCCTGGGATACACAGAGAAACCCTGTCTAAACCCCCCCCCCCCCCCCCCCCCCACCCAAAAAAAAAAAAAAACAAAAAAAAAAAAAAAAAAAAAAAAAAAAAAAAAAAAAAAAAAAAAAACCATAGAAGAAAAATTCCCTGAATTAAAGACAGAGATGCCCATAAAGGTACAAGAAAAATACAGAACACCAAATAGATAGAACCAGAAAAGAAAGTCTCTCCAGCACATAATAATCAAACACTAAACATACAGAACAAAGAAAAACTACTACAAGTTGCAAGGGGAAAAGATCAAGCAACATGCAAAGGCAGACCTGTTAAGTTAACACCTGACTTCTCAGCGGAGACTCTAAAAGCCAGAAGGATTCAACAGATGTTCTACAGACTCTAAGAGTTCACAAATGCCAGCCCAGACTACTCTACCCAACTACTTTCAATCATGATAGATGGAGAAAATAAAATATTCCATGATAAAGTCAAATTTAAGCAATATCTATCTACAAATCCAGCCCTACAGAAGATGCTAGAAGATACTAGAAAACTCCAACCTAAGGAAGTTAGCTACACTCTTGAAAAAAAAAAGGAAATTAATAATCTTACAGCAACAAAATCAAAAGGGAAATGTACACACATGTACATGTACCACCACCAACAACAACAACAAAGTAACAGGAACCAGCAAATGCCACTCACTCATTGACCTCTCTCAATATCAGTGGTCTCAATTCTCCAGTAAAAGACACAGATTAACAGAGTGGATGAAAAAACAGGATTCATCCTTCTGTTGTGTCCAAGAAATACACCTCAACATCAAGTATAAACATTACCTCAGGGTAAAGGGTTGTGAAAGTACATTCCAAGCAAATGGACCTAGGAGTAAGCTGGTGTATGCTTTTTTATTTGGTTTGGTTTGGTCTGGCTTTTTGAGACAGGGTTTCTCTGTCTTGGAACTCACTCTGTAGAGATCCACCTGCCTCTGCTTCCCAAATGCTGGGATTAAATGCGTGTGCCACTACCGCCAGGCCTGGTGTAGCCATTTTAATATCCAACAAAATAGACTTCAAACCAAAACTAATTTTAAAAAGATAGGGAAGGACACTACATATTTATCAAAGGAAAAATCTATCAAGATGACAATTGTTAACATTTATATCTCCCAAACAAGGGACCCCAGGTTTGTAAAAGAAATACTACTGCATTTGAGACCACACATTAACTCCCACACACTAATAGTAGGAGACTTTACTACCACATTCTCACCAATGGACAGGTCATCCATACAAAAACTAAACAGAGAACTTCTGGAACTAACATATTATAAACCAACAGAGAGAGAGAGAGAGAGAGAGAGAGAGAGAGAGAGAGAGAGAGAGAGAGAGAACCAAATTAACAACAGACACTGAGGAAATCCAAAGAATCATAAGGACATAACTTTAAAACCTGTACTCCACCAAATTAGAAAATCTAAAACAAATGAGTCATTTTCTCAATAGGTATTACTTACCAAAGTAAAATCAAGATCAGATAAGCAGTTTAAGCAACCTATAACCCCTGGTGAAATAGAAAAGGTCATTAAAAAACTCCCAACCAAAAAAAACACAGGGCCAGATGGTTTTAGAGCAGAATTCTAACAGACTCTTAAAAAAGAGTTAACATCAATAATCCTCAAATTATTCCAAAATTAGAAACAGAAAGAACATTGCCCAATTAATTTTATGAGGTCATAGTTACCCATATACTGAAACCACATAAAGGCTAACAAAAAGAATTATAGATCAATTTCCTTTATGAATATAGAAGCAAAAATACTCAATAAAATGCTTGCAAACCAAATCCAAGATCAAATAATGTTCTAGCAGGTTTCACCCCAGAGTGCAAGGATGGTTCAATTACAAAAATCAATAAAGATAATACACCACATAAAAAACTGAAATACAAGTTGGGCAGTGGTGGCACACACCTTTAATCCCAGCACTTGGTCGGCAGAGACAGGCGGATGGATCTCCGCAAGTTTGAGGTCAGTCTGGTGTAAAGAGTGAGTTCCAGGACAGGCTCTAAAGCTATAGAGAAACCCTGTCTTGAAAAAACAAACAAACAATAAAAAACCCCAAAAAATAAACAAAAAACACCTGATCAGAAAAGGCCTTTAACAAAATCTAACACCACTTCATGATAAAAGTTTTAGAGAGAATAGGGGTACAAGGGACAGACCTCAGCACAATAAAGGCAATTCACAGTAATCTGTAGCCAACATCAAATTAAATGGAGAGAAACTCAAAACAATTCTACTAAAATCGGGAACAAGACGAGGTTCTCCACTCTTTTCATATCTATTCAATATAGTACTTGAAATTTTAGTTAGAGCAATTAAGATAAACGAAAGAATTCAAGGAGATGCAGATTGGAAAAAAAGTCAAAGTATCATTGTTTAGAAATGTTATAATCTTATACATAAGTGATCCTATGAATTCCACCAGAGAACTCCTACAGCTGATAAATATTTTCAGCAAAGTAGCTGGATACATGGTAAACAACAACAACAAAAATTGGTAGCCTGATGCGGGAGAATTGTCTGTATTCTGTCATTCATGTTTTAAATAAATGCTGATTGGCCAGGCAGAAAGTATAGGCAAACAAAACAAAAAAACAGACAGGAAGTAGAAATGATACAAGGAGAACAGGAAAATTCTGGGAAGGAGGAAGTTGATTCCTCCCAGTCCTGCCCAGTCCTGCCCAGACCACCGAAGCACCAGGATGTGATCTGCCAGCTGAAAAAGGTACTGAGCCACATGGCTAACATAGATCAGAATAATGGGTGAATATAAGCTACAAGAGCTAATAAATAGCCTGACCTAATGGGCCAATCAGCTTTATAACTTATAGAGATCTCTGTGTGATTTTCTTTGGGGCTAAACAGCTGGGGGTACGGGGCAGGACAGAAACCCCCAACAAGCAGGCCCCCTTCATGTTACAGTAGCCCTCCTATCTATAAATGACAAGTGGATGGAGAATGGAATTAGGGAAACAACACTTCAAGGTAGCCTCGAATAATATAAAATATGTTGGGGTAAATCTAACCAAGCAAGCAAAGTGCTTGTATGATAAAAACTTCAAGTCTTGAAGAAAGAAATTGAAGACATCAGGAGATCGAAAAACCTCCCCTGCCATGGATGGGTAAATTCAACATAGTAAAGATGGCCATCCTACCAAAAGGAGTCTACAAATTCAATGAAATCCTTATCAAAATTCCAGCACAATTCTATCTTTTTTTTTTTTTTGGTGTTTTGAGACAGGGTTTTCTAGTAGCTGTGGTGCCAGTCCTAGAACTCACTCTGTAGACCAGGCTGATCTCAAACTCACAGAGATCTGCCTGGCTCTGTCTCCCTAGTGTTGGGATTAAAGTCCAGCACAATTCTTTATAGACCTTGACAGGACATTTCTCAACTTCATATGGAAAACAAAACAAAACAGGATGGCTAAAACAATCCTGAACAATAAAAGAACTTCAGGAAGTCTTACCATTCCTGATTTCAAATTATAGTACAGAGCTAAGTAATAAATACTGCATTGTATTGTCCTAAAAACAGACACATTGAAGACCCTGATATAAACCCACACATACAGATACTTGATTTCTTTTATTAAGAAGTCAGAAATAACACACTGGAAAAAAGATTGCATCTTCAACGAGTAGTGCTGGTCAAACATGTTGGCATGTAGAAGAATGCAAATAGACCCATACTTATCACCCTGCACAAAACTCAAGTCCAAGTGAATCAAAGACCTTAACATAAAACTAGATACATTGAACCTAATGGAAGAGAAACTGGGAAATAGCCTTGCACTCATTGGCATAAGAGAAGATTTTCTGAACAGAACACTATTAGCACAGGTTCCAAGATAACAATTAATAAATGGGACCTTATGGAAGCTTCTGGAAGGCAAAGGACACCATCAGTTGGATAAAGAAGCAACCTACAGAATAGGAAAAGATTTTTTTTTACCAACTCCACATCCTAGAGGACTAATATACAAAATATATAAAGAACTCAAAAAACTAGATATTAAAACAAATAATCTAATTTTAAAAGGGGGTACAGATCTAAACAGAAAATTCTCAATAGAAGAACTCAAATAGATAAGAAACACTTAAATGCATTTGCTGGGTGTTGTGATGCATGGGAGGTAGAGACAGATAGATCTCTGTGAGTTGGAGGCTAACCTGGTCTACAGAGCTAGTTCCAGGACAACCAGGGCTACACAAAAAAATCTTGTCTCAAAAAACAGAAACAAGAGACAGGTAGATCTCAGTGAGTTTGAGGTCAGCCTGGTCTACAAAGTGAGTTCCAGGACAGCCAGGACTGTTGCACAGAGAAACCCTGTCTTGAAAAACAAAAACAAAAACAAAACAAAACCAAAAAAAAAAAAAAAACAAAAAAGGAGACAAAACAAAAACAAAAATATTCAAATCCCTAGTCATCAGGAAAATGCAAATCAAAACTATTTTGAGAGTCCATTTTATACCTGTCATAATGGATAGCAAATGACAGCTCATATAGGCCAGGATGTGGAGCAAAGGGAACACTCCTTCATTGCAAACTTGTACAGCCAGTACAGAAATCAATATGGAAGTTTCTCCAGAAAGCTGGAATTGATCTACCTCAGGATCCAGCTATATCATTCTTGGGCACATACACAAAGGACATTTCATCCTACCACAAGGACACTTGCTCACCTATATTCATTGTGGCTTTATTTATAATAGTCAGATATTGGAAACAATCTAGAAGTCCCTCAACAGAAGAATGGATAAAGGAAATGTGGTACATTTATACAATGGAGTATTACTTAGCTGTTTGAAATGACATCATGAAATTTGCAGGCAAATGGATGGAACTAGAAAAAAAAATCCTGAATGAGATAACACAAACTGAGAAAGACAAATATGGTATGTATTCACTTGTAGGTAAATATTAGCCTTTAAGTAAATGATAACCAAGCTACAATTCATAGACCCAGAGAGGTTAGGTAAAGAGGAGGGGTCGGGGGGGGGAAATACATGGATCTTTGGGTAGGCTAGGAGCTGGTGAGGATAGAAGGAGGTATGGGGGGGTAGATGAGGTGGAGGGGGAGAGAATACAGAGAGAGAACACTGGAATTGGTGGTTTTGCGGGGGCAGTGTGGAAAAACCTAGTGCAGGGAAAACTGCCTGGACTCTATGAAGCTAATCCTAATGAGGATTCCTAGTAATGGGGACACAGAGTCTCAACTGGCCATCTTCTGTTGGCAGGCAAGGCTTCCAGTGGTGCGACTGGGTTGTATTCAGTTGAATTGTTGACCTAGAGGGTCTCGTGGAAGTCCCCAAACAGCCCAGGCTGTTGCTAAGACAAAGGGTTGCTTTCTCAAATTGACAGTGGGGCCCCTTGTTGAGCACAACACCCACATAACTCATTGAACATGGAGAAGTCAAACAGGTGCCTTCATGGAGTCTTAACCCCTACATTCTAGTCTCTTTGGTGTGGGAAGTTATTCTGCAGAGAAACATGGACATCAACCCAGTCACAAAACCTTTGACCTACAATCTGTCCTACCTGTAAAATATGCTAGGGCAATGGTGACACAGAATTTGTGGAAGTAGCCAACCAATGTCTGATTTTACCTAAGGCCTGCTCTACAAGAAGGAACCCACACCCAACACTGTCTGGGTAATCAAGAAGCAGAGACTTACCAAGCATGGTACCACATGCCTTTAAACCCAGCATTCGGGAGGCAGAGATAGACTTATGCCTACAAAGTGAGTTCCAACATTCCAGGGCAGCCGTGGATACAAAGAGAAACCCAGTCTTGACAAACGAAAAACCAACCAACCAAGCAAACAAACAACCCAGAGACTATGCAGACCAGAGTTCTGTAAAACCAAACACTACTGGTCAAAAAAAAGTATCAGTAAAATCATTCCACTCCTAATAATATTCTGCTATATTCATAGATCAGTGCCTTATCATCAGAGAGGCTTCCTCTGGCAGCATATGGGAACAGATTTGAGACCCACAGCAGAGAGAATCTAAGTGGGAGATCTCCATGAAATCCCTACCCTTAGAATTCAGGGAATCCTGAGGAGGTTGTAAGAGCCAGAGAGGATGGAGGAAGCAGGAGAACAAGGCCCTCTAAATTAACTAAGCAGGGTACATATGAACTCACAGGGACTGAAACAGCAACACAGGTATAGTGTTATTTGTGTTTTAATAAATAAAGTTTGCCTGAAGATCAGAGGGCAAAGCAGCCATACTAGCGAGGACTTGGGGAAACAGGCAGATGGATCTCTGTGAGTTCAAGGCCACCCTGGGCTACACAAGATTGAATCTGTCTAAAAGAGAAACAGAGCTCACACAAATGTGATCCCAGCACTTGGGATCACACATCTTTAATCCCAACACTAGGGAGGTGGAGGAGAGCACCATATGGCTGAGTGGAGAGAAGAATATAAAGGGGAATGTAGCACAATTAATAAAAACCCAGAGACAGATATTGGGGTTCAACCTGAAGGTCAGAAAAGCAAAACAGCTAGCCACTGGCTCTTACCTTAACTTCAGTATGCAATGGTGATCCTGCCTCCAGGAATCTCAGATTGAGTCTGTCTGAGAGCTGTCTCCTCCCATTTTATATTCCTCTCTAGGGCTGAGATTAAGGGCATGCACCACTACTGACAGATTTCTATGGTAAGCTAGTGTGGCTACTGGGATTAAAGGTGTGTGTCACCACTGCCTGGTCTGTAAGGCTGACCAGTAGGACTGTTTTACTCTCTGATCTTCAGGCAAGCTTTAATTATTAAAATACAAATGAGAGTTGTCACCCAGACATAGAGCAAGCAAGATGTGACTGCCTCGCCAAAAAAGGCACCAAGCCATGTAGCTAACACAGACAAGAATTATGGGCTAATATATGTTATAAGAGTTAATAAGAAGTCTGAGCAAATAGGCCAGCCAGTTTATGATTAATGTAGACCTCTGTGTATTTCTTTGGGACTGAATGACTGCGGGACCTGGTGGGACAGAAACCTCTGTCAACACCTCAGGGCCTAAGAACAGTTGCCTATAGACCTATAAGGCTAAGCAGGCTCCTAGAGAGGAGATAGAAAGTGTAGTCCATGAGGAACTGTGTTACACTACTAAAGAGCTTAATGACCTTGCTAATTCATTCAACCTGAAGTCTCGGGAACACGTGTGGGAATAGATTTTAAGGGTGTAGGATAATGGCAGAAGGAATATAAAGCTGGACCAATCTGAGTTTATCAATATGGGCCCACTGAGTGGAGATCTAGGTTTAATATTGTAAGAAGGAACCAAACTGAAGCCATTTTGGATAGAACTTCCATTTTGAATAAGGGTCAAGTAAAGTTCAAATCCCCCCAAAATAAAATAAAATATCACTCATTTCCCTTTTTGTCTAAAGTAAAAAAAAAAAGACTATAACTAAAAAAAGCCCCTATATACAGTAACTACAAGGACTATAGACAATATATACAGGAAATAAATCCATCAACAATGTCTAGTCCATTTGCATTTTACAAATTCAGAGAAAATACTCCATATTTTGATGGAGGTGGGTCTTGTATCTTATCTGTTGCTTTCATTGGTTAATAATAAAGAAACTGCCTCGGCCCTCATAGGACAGAAAATTAGGTAGGTGGAGTAAACAGAAGAGAATTCTGGGAGAAAGAAGCTGAGGAAGTGGCCATGATTCTCCCGCTCCAGACAGACGCAGGTTAAGATCCTCCCTGGTAAGCCAGCTCGTGGGCTACACAGAATATTAGAAATGGGTTAGAACAATATGTAAGAGCTAGCCAATAAGAAACTGGACCTAGCCGGGCCAGACAGTGTTTGAAAGAATACAGTTTCCGTGTAATTATTTGGGGCATAAGCTAGCCATGCGGGCGGCCAGGTGCCAGGGACGCAGCCCTGCCGCTCCTAATGCAACAATATCTATCCTATTTTGGTAAGTCCCAAGTCTTGTAACCTATTTTACTTTCTATCACAACTTGCTTTCTGCATCAGGTAAACAAGGAAAATATAACTGTAAATATCTAGTCTTCAACTCCTTCAGAGACCAAAGAAGTAAATAATATTAACTGAGTTATACTGTCTGCCTGCACTACTGCATGTCCATACATGAGCCAAGAATTAGGCTGGAGATTTAAAAACATACACACACAGACAGAGACATGGGGACATGGGTCATCCTTGAAACAAGAATGCCGAGAATGCCAACTTTATTGTGTTCAGGGGCAGTTTATATAGTGCTCTGGTCATAGCCCAGCTCTCCAGATCTTTCAGCTGCAGCCACCAGAAATCACTCTCCTGCCATCAGGATCTCGTGCTCAGAGGAGCTGCAAACACAGGAAAAAAAAGTTGTTGCTCAGAGATGCTGCAAGCAAGTTGTTTACAGGAAATTCAGGGTCTGGGGGTCCACAGCCCCCAACACTGAGTAAGCAGGAAATGTGAGCAAGTGACTTCCAAAAAAGCCTGGACAGTCACCCAAAGTTTCTCTGCAACATTGGGGCATCTATCTTCAACCTATAGGCCTAGGATATCCAATAGACTTTTCTGTGAAGGAGAATATTCTGAAGGGCTGTCCCTCTTTGTCTTGACAGTGTTTGGCAGTCACATTTTTTGTGTCCTGTTTGTCCAATTAGGACAGCATGCTGTCAGCTGTTGAGGCAAGGGCATTGCCTAGTAGTTTACTTTTGCCACAAAAGTGGAGTTTCTTCAGTGCCCATTATCTTCTCTGAAGTAGACTGGTGCTGCCAGGAGCAGACAGGTCTCATTGTCATAAAAAAAGAGTCTATTGTTATTAAAGCATCTTAAATACCATATTCTGTAGATCTTGGAAGTGTTTGAAGATGACCGACCTATCTAAAATATATCTTTGCTTGACCTTGAAAGCATACCTAATGTGACTACAAGTTTAATTATAATAGGTCACTAATTACTAATCTGCATTTCCTTATTATCCTAAACAGTTGGTAATAATAACTTTCAAAGACTAGAAATTTGCATTACATTGTTAAATGTGCTAGATAGGTACAATACCTTGAACAAGATTAGTAGCTTATGTACAGTATGTTTTAACAAAATTTATCTCAAATTTGTATCAATATACACAATTTGTATACAATATACAAAAGTCCAATCCGATGTAAAACATTTAAAACTAGTAGTTTCTTTTTAAAAGTAGATTCAATAATCTACCTTTTTATCTTGTCGTATCCATATCCTCCCTTTTACCTTTTCAAAACAAGAACCTTGAATCTAATTTTCTTTGTTTAGCTTTCTTCCTGGCAATTACCAATTGTAACTTGAAACTAACATCCCTAAACAATGACAAATATCTATAATCCATTGAATGACCAAAAACTACCCACCCCACCTCTTGGAAATGTGGGCATTGTATTCTTAAATTTACTTCCAGGATCTTTAGGGGATCCTGAAAAGAGAAAAATTATTAATTGTCAAGTCCTGAAAGAGGTAGCTTTGTCATTTGTTGTCCAGTCTCTGTGTAATTGAAAAGTGCAGGGCTTGTCTCAAGTCCTGTCTAGAGTGGTCTGTAAGGCTGGATCATCTCAACTAGCCATCTTGAAATCATCCTGAGCAATTTGTAATCCAAAACCAACCTTTAAGTGGTGCTATCAGCTGAATGCCATCAAATGAGCCAGATGGACCCCATCTTCTTCCTATAGACTTCAGAGATTACTGTAGGAAAATTTATTGTTCACTGTGGAAAACTTAAATATTATTCATATCAAGACAGAAAGTTTGAATTTTGATAGACATATATTCAAAGAAAGTACCATAGAGATAGAAATAAGTATGGGGAGAATTTTTGAAAACAGAGTTTTGATAACCTTAGTTCCTAGGTTTTTATTTTCCTTCTATCCCACACCAGGTGGCTCTCCTGAATGAGACAGAAACTCTGAATTTTTCTTTTAACAACATGCTTGGATTTAGAGAAGTGTAGGTGGGGACTGCTTGTTCATTTCCCAGATACTCAGACCCAAAATAATCACACAGAAAGTATATTAATTGCATCATTGCTTGGCTAATAGCTTAGGCATATTTCTAGCTAACTCTTACATCTATTTCTCTTCATTTATATTTTACCATGAGGTTTGTGATTTACTGACAAGGTTCTGGCGCATCTGTTTATTCTGGCAGACACATGGCATCTCCCTGATTCCACCTCTTTTTTTCTCCTCTATCTCTGCTTGGGATTCCCACCTTGCTCTATTCTGCACTGCCATAAACCCAAAGCAGCTTCTTCATTAACCAATGGTAATAAAATATATTCACAGCATACAGAGGGGAATCCCACATCAGAGAAGGAGATCCACAGTCCAACTCCAAAGCCAGCTTTGATTTTTAAGTGTTAGGACTACCATTATATTGAGAAATAAAGAGATATGTATGTTTAGGTAGTGAGATTTTACCCTGAGGAGAATATTGGTATCATAAGTCAGGGCTTTCTTTGCTTGGTGGTTCTATCTTCGTCTANTTTACACTGCAGAGAATATTGGTATTATAAGTCAGATTTTTCTTTGCTTGGTGATTCTTTCTAGATAACTATCTTTTTCTTCTTTAGACATCTAGATGTCCAAGGTCTCTTGACTTCTCAATGATAGGTATTTTTCTATTTTCCTGCAAAGACAAGAAAAGAACCCTGCCCTACCCCTTGTGAGATTTTTTTTACAACTTGTAGAATTGTCACCTCTTTGGATGAGCTGTTATTTCTCTTTATCAAGAGGTTTCTCCTTTTCAAATTGAATCTTAATTGATTTTGATGGTATCCATAGCTTTTCTTTTCCTGTGGAAACAAGAGCAATACCCCTTCCCCAATGTAGCACATCTCCTGGTTCCCATTCTGAGGTTGGCAAATCCTTAAAGTACACTGACTGATTAATTCAGAATTTTTTTCCATTGTCCAATGTCTCTCTGTAGCTGTTGTTCCTTTCTCATTAGCATTAAAAAATTTAAGGTTAATAAAGGCATTGTACAATCTATTTCTGGTGGTATTTATCATTCCTTTCTGTTTATTTAACATATCCTTTATAGTTATATTTGATCTTTCTATAGCTGCTTGACTTGTAGGATTGTTTGGTATACCTAAATATGCTTTATTTTATAATAAGCAAAAATGGTTTCATTTTCTTAGAGACGTATGCTGGAGCATTGTCTATTTTTATTTGTGCAGGTATACCCATGATGGCCATAACTTCTAGTAAATGTGTGATTACTGAATGAGTCTTTTCAGAACTCAAAGCATTTGCCCATTGAAAACCTGAATAGGTATCAATGGTATGGTGTACATATTTTAATTTTTCAAATTCTACAAAAGGGAAAAGATCCATCTGCCATATTTCATTCTTTTGAGTACCCTTTGGGTTACTTCCTGTAGGTAGTGGTGTTTGGTTGTATAAACAACAAATAGGACATCTCCTTATAATTTCCTTGACTTGTCATGTGATGGAAAAGTCCTTTTTTAAACCTTTGATATTGACTTTTTAAAATGAAATTCTAAGGCCTTCAGAACATTTCCAATCAATAATTGATCAATTTCTGCCTTACCTTGTGCTAGAGGACCTGGCAGACTCATATGGAATCAGATGTGTGTTGTATATATGGGATGATACCTATTCCTGATTATATCTTGTAAGTGAATAAATAATAAAGTCAATTCTGTATCATCTGGTATAAATTCAGTTGTTTCAATATGCAAAACAACTCTTTTTGCATATTGCAAATCAGTAACTATGTTTAGAGGTTCTTTATAATTCCTTAGTACCATAACAATAACATATAATTCTTTGTTCTATTTTACTTAAAGTTTCTGATTTGTAACTTGCCTTTCCTGATTTATTTGCATCAGTATAGAATGTAGGGTCTCAGTTATTAGTGTTTCCCATACAATGTGAGAAAGGATCCAATTAGTTCTCCTTATAAGTCAAATTTTCTCACTTTTGGGATAGTTGTTATTAATCTCTCCCAAAAAATTATCTCCCAAAAAGATCTTTGCCAGGATTCACTTTCTTCCCATAATTTGTCGATTATGGGATGTTGATTTCATCATTAGTGACTGGTACTATAATTTCTGCTGGGTCTATTCCTGCTAATTGATAAAGTCTCAATTTTCCTTTTATAATTAACTCAGAGACCTTTTCCACATAAGATTTTTTTTAAAGATTTGTTTATTATGTACAGTGCTCTGCCTGCATGCGTACCTGTACCCTAGAAGAGGGCACCAGATCTCATTACAGATGGTTGTGAGCCACCATGTGGTTGCTGGGAATTGAACTCAGGACCTTTGGAAGAGCAGGCAATGCTCTTAACCTCTGAGCCATCTCTCCAGCCTTCCACATAAATTTTTAATGTTTTACTCAGTATATGCAGTAAAAAGATCCATTCTAACATAATATCTTCCTTCTGTATTAAAATTCCTGAAGAAGAATGTTTGTAGGGTTAATATGACCAGAATGTAGTTAAGATTGAGATCCTCATAATCTGCATGTGCCTTCTGTAATTTCTTTTCAAAGTCAATTCTCTCTCAGCTTCAGCTGATAATTCTCTAGAACTATTTAAATACTTTTCACCATCTAAAATTTTGTTTGAATTAACCAGGTCATCAGGTTCTATTCCAATAGTGGGCCATAGATGTGAAATGTCATCTAGAAATCTTTGGAAGTCATTCAGAGTCTGCAATTGAGCCCTGATAATTTGTACCTTTTGAGGTCTATTTTTTTGTAAACCTATTTTACAAACTAAAAAATTAATAGAATCTTCTCTTTGTACTTTTTCAGGAGCAATTTGTAATCCCCCAAAAGGCAATTTTTTCTTTATTCTTTCAAACATTCTAAAGTATCTACATTTGAATCAGATAGTAAAATGTTGTCCATGTAATGGTAAACTATAGATTCAGAAGATCGTTTGTGTATTATTTCCAATGGCTTATTTACAAGATATTGGCACAGGGTGGGGCTATTTAACATTCCCTGTGGGAGAATCTTCCATTGATATCCTTTAGGAGGCTGAGAATTATTATAATCTGGCACTGTGAAGGCAAATTTTTCTCTGTCTTTTTCTTGTAAAGGTAAAGAAACAATCTTCTAAATCAGTAACTATAAGAAGCCATTCTTTAGGCAATAGGGAAGGCAAAGGAATTCCAGATTGTAGAGAGCCCATTGGCTGAATTACCTTATCAACAGCTCTTAGATCTGTCACCATTCTCCATTTTCCAGATTTCTTTTTATCAGCAAATACAGGAGAATTCCAAGGGCTGGTTGATTCTTCAATATGTTGAGTACCTAGTTGCTCCTGTACCAGCTGTTCTAAAGCCTGAAGTTTTTCTTTTGTTAAAGGCCATTGCTTAAGCCATATAGGTTTCTTAGGGCCATTGGTACCAGTTTTTGTTGTATGTTTTGTACACCGTGAATGTTTGGAGAATTTTTTTTTTATAGTAACTCATAATATCCTTCCCAGAAACAGAGAATGCAAGAATGTTAATCTGGGTATTCCATTGTTGTAGCAGATCTTGACCATATAGGTTCACTGCTATATGAGCCACATATGGTCTCAGCCTTCCTCTCTGTCCTTCTAGCCCTATGCACCCAACCCTCTTTTGCTTTGTTTTACCCAACATAGGGTTCCAATTCCTAGGAATTGAACATCCTCACCCTGAAGAGGCCAATTTGGATGCCAAGATTCTGGAGTAATAATAGTCACATCTGCACCCATGTATAAATAATCCTTCAATTATAATGTTATTTATTTGTACTCTCTGTTATCCTGGCCTTCCTTGTCACCTGGCAGGGTAAACCCAAACAGTAGCCTGTCTCTTTAAGAGACAAGCTCCACCCATTCCTAATCTTTTCCTTCCTACAAAAAGGCAACCTATTCCAGCCCCCACTTACCACCCTTTTTTTAAAGAGGCAACTCTCTGTCTCTCCCCCTTCTCTCTCCTCCTCCCTCTCTCTCTCTGTCTCTGTAGCTTTTCCTTCCTTTTCCCCTGCTCTCCCAATATCCTCTTCCTAAATAAAAATACTTCCCAAGCTTTCTCTGCATGGAATATTCTGTTTCCCCACCCATGTTCCTCACATGCCATGGGACCTGCAAAGATTCCAACTTGTTCTGTAATCTTTCTCAGTTTTGGTCTTTGATCATTTTTAGAATTCTGGCAAATTATGTACTTTCTATTTTCTATTGGTATTTTTGATTCATTCTCCATGGTTATTGTATCATTCAGAACAGTGTGGTTTTTTGTTTGTTTTTTACAACAGGCACTGGGTTTTCTAATTTTCTTGGGGAGGCGTGTCTTCCACAGTAACTAGGAATGACTGGACCACTTTCAGCCTGGGAGCCTGGGAGAGCCCCCCCCCCCCATGGAGTTTCCTGATGGTGATGGGTTGCCTTGTTTCTCTTTTTGATCTACATTCATTGGTCCATTGTTGGCCTTTACTGCATCTTCTGCATAATCCAGAAAGTTGGGGACTTCTATTTGGGTGATTCACAGAAGAAACATTATTTCTATGAATGCCCTGTCTACAATCCCTTCTCAGATGGCCTATTCTACCACAATTAAAACAATTTATATATATATCCCAGGATCTACTGAAACTCACTATGTAGACTAGGCTGGTCTCATATTTAGAGATCTGTCTGCCTCTGCCTCCCAAGTGCTGGGGTTAAGACTTACACCACCACACCCTGCTGCAGGATGAAGTCTTAACTACTGAGTCATCTTTCCAGCCCCTATACAATACTTTCTATAACACCATTTTTTAACTTTATCAATAAAGTATTACATTTCCCAAATATATCCATATTTAATTAATAACTACCATTGGACAATGAAATGATTTCTAACTAAATATTAGTAGCAGTTAATATTCTGTTGTATCTTGCCTGTTCGTGAAATGATTATTTTGGGGGAAATACAGGTATTGCATTGATATGTTAGATTTTATATAGGAGCTTTATTAAGACAGTGTTCTGCTGACAGGAACAGAAACGAGACGGCTGGGTAACAAAATGAAAGAGCACTTACTACATACCATTTGTGCCTTTTGAACTTTCTGCTCTTTATATATTTGTATTTATGAAATGGAATAGGGCTGGGAAGGGTTCACTAGTAAAAGGCTTGCCTAACCTTATAAGACTGTTTGATGAAAGCATGTATCATGAAAAAAATGGAGGAGGCAGGGAGAAAGGAAGAAAAAATGGAGCAGAGAAGGAACTAGTTAACAAATGAATACTTTCCTGAGTGATTGGAGGTTGTAGAGCTGCTCAGAGATCAAGTGCTTCACCTAGCATGCTCAAGACCCTGCGTTACATTTCCAGCACAAAAAGAAAAACTTTATGTGTACAACACATTTGCTTGTTTCCTCTTACTTACTTTATTTATTTATTTATTGCCTGCCTCTGCCTCCCAAGGGCTGGAATTAAAGGTATGTGCCACCACTGCCTGACCTTCCTCTTTCTTTTCTTTTCTTTTTTAAATATTTACTTATTTATTATGTATTCAATATTCTGTCTGTGTGTATGTCTGCAGGCCAGAAGAGGGCACCAGACCCCATTATAGATGGTTGTGAGCCACCATGTGGTTGCTGGGAATTGAACTCAGGACCTCTGGAAAAGCAGGCAATGCTCTTAACCTCTGAGCCATCTCTCCAGCCCCCTCTTTCTTTTTTAGACAGAATCTCACTGCGTAGTCCTGGTTGGCCTGGTAGTTACTATGTAGACCAGGCTGGCCCGGGACATATAGTGATCTATCTGCCTGCCTATTTCTCCCAAGAGCTAGGATGAAAGGTGTATGTCACCAGGCCAAGGCAAGGCTTAAACTTAATGTTATGACACCTCAGTCTCCCAAGTGCTGGCATAATAGCCCACTTCAGCTTCAACTTGATGTTTTGATATATGTATATATTGATCACCACAATCAAGCTATCTGGCAAATTTTTGGTGAGGGTGGTTATACTGATCCAGATAGTCAAACTATATACAATGAACACATTTTGTTCCTATGCCATACAGCAGCCTTGAATACTTGGGACAACATTCAAGAAATAGGAAAAAGAATTTAATCTTGTACTAAGGTTATACAAGGCCCAAGAGAACCATTTAGTAACTTTTTGTAAAGATTAACTAAAGCTGTACAAATAGGAGTAGCAGATCCAGAAGCTAGACGAGTACTCATTGAATTGCTGGATTTTGAAAATGCTAATATAGAATGCAAAAAGATACACTGGCCCTTAAAAATCAGATCAGCACCAATGGACGAATGTATTCTACACATAACCCATCTGAGTCCTTTGACTATAACACTAAGACTTGGGTAGGAAAAACAACTTTCAAAGGTATGAAAAGACATCAAAATACCAATAGTAGTCTCAAAAACAAAAAGAAAATCTTAATTTTTTATTTGAAGGTAGGATTATAAGGTAGGGTCTCTAAAATAATTGTTAATACTTACATAATTGTTATGAAGATTAGATTAACATAAGCCTGTTGTATACCAGGTGTGGGTGTTCATTCACGTGGTTCAGGATAGAAGTACAGAGGCACCTCAAGGATGGATAATCATCCCTTTTCCAGCTGCAGGGTGCATTCATTTCTATGGACTGAACCACCTTCCCTTCGCTGAGGGCTTCTTCAATATTCTCCAGTTTACACCTTAGTAAGTTGATTTCCATGTCCCCAAAGCATCTTATTTAAGCTTGCAAAGGGACAATGCCGAGTGCAAATTCTCAATCAGAAAATCCATGGTTTTCCAGGTTGTCTCCCAACTAAGTCTTGCATAGGCTTTGCACCTTTGGGAAACTCTCCTACACGATTCACATATGTTAAACAGATGGTGCTGAAGACAAAAGGCAGATTAGGGCTATGTGCCACTCAGGAGCTTGCAGTAGGTATATCTGAATTGTCTCATTATAACCCCATTAAGACTGGTGACCAGCAACATGCTTACTGGAACATGCACACACTCACAGTGAATAAAACCTAAAACCAAACAACAGTGCCTGGTTCATAGAAGTTACTATGTAGATATTATGCTGAAACATTTTGAGATGTCTTTTAGTGGGTTTTATGCAAATATTTAGTTATTTGTTTATTATTATATTAATGAGATAGGGTTTCTCTGTGTATGCATAACTGTCCTGGAACTCACAGAAATCTGCCTTCCTCTGCCTCCAGAATGCTGGAATTAAAGGCATGTACACCCCTCCCCCTTGCAACTGCTTTTTAGTGGCTCTTTAACAAAGATTTATTTATTTGGTTATTATTATATTACTGAGACAGGGTTTTCCTTTGTCGCCCTGGCTGTTCTAGAACTAGCTCTGCAAACCAGGCTGACCTTGAACTCAGAGATCTGCCTGCCTCTGCCTCCCAAGTGCTGGAATTAAAAGGCATGAGCCACTGTGCCTGCCTCAAAAAAAAATTTTATGCTTATGTTTGCCTACGTGTAGGTACATGCATGCCTGGTACTTGTGGAGACCAAGAAAGGGCGCCAGATTTTCTTGACCTGGAGTTACAATTGTTTGTGAGTTGCTGTGTAGGAGCTGGAAACAAAACCAGGGTTATCTGTGAGAGCAAACAGTGCTCTTGACTGCCGAGACCACTCTCCCTGTCAATTTCTGAGTTTCTACAATAAGCAATTATTACTTTTCTAAGCAGGATATATTTATTACTTTTGTAATCAGGAAACATAAATGAAGTGGTAAAGGTGTAGGCGGCAGTTGAGCATTTTAAGTATGAATGAGAGAATGATCGACAATGAGGTTGCCAGAGGACCCTCCATGTATATTTGAAAGAGCTAGTTGAAATGCAAAGGTTGATAGCGCTGACAGAAAATATTGGGGAACTACAGCAGCATGAACGGATATTTAATGAGTGCTTGCCACGGTTCAGGAGTTCCAATTGCCTTGGTGCCCGCAGGAGAGAAGGTTAATCCAAAGAGGATGAGTATCCTTCCCCTTGAGACTAAAACACACTTTGAAATGGTGTGTTCTACATTTTAGGTCCATGCATCTTTAATCCAAAAGGTTTGCTAATACACATTGGATTCTATTTTGTTTTATTTTGAGAGAGGGTCTCACTATCGCCCTGACTGACTTTGAACTCATGACATTAGCCTACTGAATGGTGCGATTACAGGTTTGCACCACTATGCTGGGTGAAAAAAAAAGCTTGGTTTTTGAGACAGGGTCTCATTATGTAGCCCTGTTTGTCCTCAAACTCACAGAGATTCACCTCGACTGGGTGGGGGGTGGACAGAGAGACAGGAGACAACGCTGGCAAGCCGTCCGCCTGAGCTCCGCATTCAACATGACTGTTGAAAATTTAATTATTCGTGTCCTCCCCCGCCCCCTGTCCCCTCTCCCCCGAGACAGGGTTTCTCAGTGAAGCCCTAGCTATCCTGGAGGATCTCTGCTTCTGCCTCGGAAGATGTGCACCACCACACAACCACCCGTAGAAAGTATAGTTTTTTGTTTGTCTGTTATTGCTTTGAGACAAGGTTTCTCTGTGTAACATCTCTGGCTGTTTTGGAAGTCATTTTGTAGAACTCACAGAGATCCACCTGCCTCTGCTTCCCAAGTGTTGGGAGCAAAGGGGTGTGCCACCACTACCCAGAGGAAATTTAGTTTTTAAAACAAGTCGTTTAAACTGAAGCGATGAGAAAATAAGTTTCGACAGCATTTCCTTCTGAACCCGTGAAGTAGGATTAATTAGTCCGTTTAAGGCTGGGAAATTGGTGATGATGACATTCTCAGGTCAGCTGATTCACCCTGGTCCCCTGATAAAACATGTACAATGGCAGAATGAATTTCCAACACTTAGATTCTGCCTTTAGTCTTCCAAGATGAACGGCTTATGTGGAGTCTATTGTACTTTCTTGACACTGAATGGCAGCCAATCTAAATTCTTTCCAAAGACTTTCTCAAGGACAGTTTTGATGAATCTTCTCACTTCGGATTCTTCTTCATTGGGCTTAAATTTGGGTAACTTTTTTTTTTTTGTTTCATTTTCGCATTCGTCAACTATCAATGGATAATTTCAGTGAGTTCGCCCTTAACGAGGGTCACGTCAGGTGTGTTTGGGCAGAGTGTGATGCAAACCAACAACTATTAATTTTCATGTTAAGCGACTAAAAACAGCAGCAACAAAAAGCTTTCTGAAAAACGGGTGTCGGGAGCCCTGTCTCCTTCCCAAACGGGGACTATGGGCGGGCTCGTCCCTTGGAGTGAAGCTGCGCCTCTCGTTCCTTTTGTCTTTTCGGAGGATTAGGACTGTCATGGCGCTTTCGAGAAGAGGGAGAAGGCCTCGCTTTCGTCCGGCAGAATTACTTGGGGCACCTCGACTGGATAGAGGGTGGACAGAGAGACAGGAGACAACGCTGGCAAGCGGTGGGCCGGAGCCCCCCAAGGGGAGGAGACCCGGCAGGAGGCTGCCCTGAGAGCGCCCGTCTGCGGGAACCGCCCCCCGCCGCCCTGTCCAATGGAAACCTGGCGGCGCTGCGGCACCGCCCATCTGTTGGTCCGGACGCCGCGAGGGCGGGGCCCGCAGTTCGGTTGCGCTGCGGAGCGCAGCTGTGAGGGAGTCGCTGCGATCCGAGGCCCCGGAACCCGAGCTGGAGCTGAAGCGCAGGCTGCGGGCGCCGAGTCGGGAGGTGAGCGCCGAAGAAGGAGGCCCTGGAGGGAGGGGCTCGCGGAAGGGCGGCGGGATCGCCCCGAGCCGCGGGTCGGCGGGACGCGGCCGGCGGCTGCTGTCGGGCGGCCCTGCTCCCCCGGGAGTCGGGCCCGACCCGGCCCGTTGCAGCTGAGGGGCCACCCTGGCCGCAGGGCGCCGCCCGCCCTCCTAGTGTCTCCGGCGTGGCCGCGGCGGCCCGGAATTCTGCGGGCGCGGGTCGGGGGGCCCCGGCGTTCTCTTGGAACTCTGGCCGCGAGAGGCGGGGCCGGCGGCGCGGGCGGGGGCGGGGGCCCGGGCCGGAGGGCCTGCGGAAGGAAGCGCAGCGTCCGGGCCCGGCCTGCTCGCGGGGCGGCGCGCCGAGCGCGGGGGCGTGGCCTGCGGCCTGACGGCGCGGCGGGGCCGGCCTTTGATGAGGTGGCGGTGGTGCTCGGCCTCCTGTCTGCTGGGGCGCCCGGCGCCCTTCCTTCCCGATGCTGGCCTGGCGACCTGTTGGAGTGTTGAGATGCTGAGGGCCTCGCGCCCCCGAGCTTGCTTCCTTTCTGACTGTGCGGCTCTGCTGACCTCAGAGGCTTTTTTGGGTTTCCTCAGAGCGGCCTGTGGCTGCGAGCTATGTGGGGTGACGCGCAGTGGGCTCTCAACTAGCCGTGGAAGCCCGGAGAACAACTTTGCTAGATAACAGACAATACCCTGGAGTGGCTGCACAGTGCGCCCTCAGGGGAGCTAGAGGCTGCTGGGAGATCGCCCTCGCCGATGTAAATGAGCCTTCCCACGTGTGGTCCCCAAACCTGCTAGCAGCCCCGAGGCCGAACCCCCCGTGTTGCAGAAGTTTCGCATCCTTGGCGGGAGTGCTTGGGCGCTTTAGGTTCGGCTCTCATTTTCCCCACTGGGGCGTGACTGGGGAGGGAAGACACAAGCGTGTACCTTCCGGGACATTTGTCTCTAACTGATGACGGTCTTCTCTTCCTGTGACCTGTGGAGTGGCTGTGTCCTCGGTCCAGTAGTTTTAGATTTCCTTGGTACAGCTTCCTGTATTGACGTTCTACTCTTACCGTCTGTTGTAATCGCGCTAGAAATGTAACTGAGCAGCTCAGATTTTAGGCACATCGAGTGAACGGAGCTGCTCTAGGAGCTGATTGAAACAGACTACTATTTTCTTAGCCTAGCTCATCTTTTCTGTTAGATTACTAAGACATTCGCATACATAGCTAGCTTTCTTGGCAGACTGAGGAGTATTTCTCTGGTAGACAAGGATTTTCTTAGAAATTAAGTTGGGGAACTATCCTACCAGATATTTTTTCCTGTAGCGCTATGTTGCTCTTGGAATTTACTAGGACGCTGTGTAGCTCTCGATTCTGGTCAGTGTGGACTGGGGAGAGGTGTGCAGAAAGGGGCATCAGAGAGAAGTGTGTGGTTGGCTTGGTGTTGATTGCAGCTTTCTGGTGTTCTGAACGGACTTTGGAGTGCAAGTTTCCTTTCAGGGTATCACCTTCTTACTTGACAGTACTCCCTGAGCCTAAGCACACACAGGTTGCAGGTCCTTTACAGCCTTTGTTTGCTGGGTGATCCTATTATTTTTTTCATGGGTTAATGAAAAACTTAGGCTTTCCTTTAAGCAACTCTGCCCCTGCAGAAATGTTGCAGTTTAACACGTTGCCTATGGAGGCTGTAGCTTGAATAATCTGTACCTGAAGGCAATCACCAGTGTCAGATGCAGTGCTTCAGAGAATGGGCAAGTCAGAGCCTCAGCAATGTGAATGCAAGGGGAGCAGGAAGCTAGGTCTTTGTTTTTTCTTTTCAGTTTGTTATCATTAAGTTCAGCATTTCAGTTTTTCAATTCACTGATGTATCTCAAGCACCTGCCCGGTGTGTGACCTACAGTAACCTACAAATGTGACTAAACATTTCAGTGAGTAAATGAAAAGCAATGCTGTTAAACAGTACCCATTTGCCAGTCACACATCTTAAGGAAGGTGAGGCCAGTAGGGATGGAAGTCACTCCTGCCAGTCACCTGGCCCAACAGCAGCTGTCTGTGTGGGAGGGATGGATAATGTCACTGTTGGTTCTAGCAGGATAAGTCAGTTGGGTATTTCAGCGAGCTGGCTAAGGATGAGATAGGCACATTGGGCTGTCTCAGTGGACCATTTTGGAGTCTAGAGTCATCTGTTCTGAGTAATGCCTGTATACCCTCATTTTTGAGCACAGTGAAAATTGAGGCCCATAGCAAGTCAATGGGAAATATATCAGTTGCAGCACTATTTTCTGAGAAGAAATGGGGGGACCCAATTTTATTGTGTATTTGGGTTTGCCCAAAGTGGGTTATGCTGTCATTAGCCTTGTGTTTGGCACTTCAGGGTGGTCTCCAGCTAAGGTAACTAACGCCTCTTCCAGAAGGAAGAGAGCCATTCACACTGCAGTATTTGGGTAATGAGTAGTTCTGACTTTAGATTTAAAGGACATAAGGGATATATGCTTTTGAACTGAAGATGCGGTTAAAACTATTAAAGTTTTTTTTTTGTTTGTTTGTTTTTTCGAGACAGGGTTTCTCTGTAGCTTTGGTGCCTGTCCCAGAACTAGCTCTTGTAGACCAGGCTGGCCTCAAACTCCCAGAGATCCACCTGCCTCTGCCTCCTGGGATTAAAGGCATGTGCCACCACTGCCCAGCTAAAAACTATTAAAGTTTTATAGATCTGTTTTTGACCTCTGTCTTCTCCTGTCTTTGCCCAACCGCTGCAGGTTGAGTGTTCATTCCAGCATGTCGGAAGGGGAGTCCCAAACAGTAGTCAGCAGTGGCTCAGACCCAAAGGTAGAATCCTCCTCTTCAGCTCCTGGCCTGACTTCAGTGTCACCTCCTGTGACCTCTACCACCTCAGCTGCTTCTCCTGAGGAGGAAGAAGAAAGTGAAGATGAGTCTGAGATCTTGGAAGAGTCACCCTGTGGACGCTGGCAGAAGAGGAGGGAAGAGGTAAGGTGATGGCAGTGGAGTTGTAAACAGTGAGAACTGGAGTAGCTGTCCAGGGAGCAGACTGGACCTGAGTAGGGTGGGGTTGGAAGATGGTCATATGCAATACTAAAATGGTGGGTTTGTGAGGTGACTTAATTCCACTTGAACTGCTTCTCAGGTGAATCAGCGTAATGTTCCAGGTATTGACAGTGCATACCTGGCTATGGATACAGAGGAAGGTGTGGAGGTTGTGTGGAATGAGGTACAGTTCTCTGAACGCAAGAACTACAAACTGCAGGAGGTAGGTGATGAGGTCTAGGGGCATTAGAACCAGTATTTAAACAGCTATTGTTGGGAAAGTACTGTAGGAGAGCCTTCATGGTTAGATCATCTAAGGGGAGGGGTCGTGGTGGCTTTCGTATTATTACAGCAATTTGTGAACTGCTGTTCCTGTCTTCCTTGCTCCAGGAAAAGGTCCGTGCAGTGTTTGATAATCTGATTCAGTTGGAACATCTTAACATTGTTAAGTTTCACAAGTATTGGGCTGACGTTAAAGAGAACAAGGCCAGGGTAAGATTTTTTTTTTTTTTGCCTAGTATTTCCTGAATTCTTTGCCAGAGAGCAGCTGTATTTACTGTCCATCTTACACTCAGAGGTTAAAACAAGGTAATTTTGAGACAAGAACTGAAGTCTTCAGCTGTGGAAGGGAGAGCAGGGCTTCATCTCCTTACTGAAGCATTTCCCAGCTAGCGGTGGGGAGGAATGAGTGAACGTTCACTTGCTTCTCTGTTTTCATTGTGCTGTTAAGCCTAAGAAAGTGATCCTAAAAGAAAGGGAAGTTGAACAAACACAGTTTAATATGTATCTGGTATAAATGTCACCAGGTGAGAAATAATGTTTAGATTAAAGCTTTAATAGGAAGTGCTCCACTTTCTTAGGTGATTTTCATCACAGAATATATGTCGTCTGGAAGCCTTAAGCAGTTTCTGAAGAAGACCAAAAAGAACCATAAGACTATGAATGAAAAGGTACGGAGGGACACTAGCTATAGTTTTAGGCTGGTTTAGGGATTTAAAAAGATGGTGGTGATTATGAAGCCAATTAATGAGGGATGGCAAGGACTAGTGTGAAGGCTGAGAGAGGAAAGTATCACTGTGTGTGTGGTGCATACCTTTGGTTACGGAGTTGGAGGCCAGTGTGCTCTGCATAGTTTGAGGACAGCCAGGGCGATACAGTGAGACCCTGGAGAAGGAAGGTGGGTGGTGGGGAGGGGAGAAGGAAGAGGGAGAGAGAGGATATTACTGCGGATCCTTGGACCAAACTCTTTTTCAGGCTTGGAAACGCTGGTGCACACAGATCCTCTCTGCCCTAAGGTAAGTAATACGTGGTTGGTTTTCCCCCCAGTGTCTCCTGATTTATTTCCTTAAACAGATTGCAAGGCACTACTCTGCTTTTCTATTCTGCCTCTCCCCAATTTCTTTGAGTCATGTGCTGACAAGATTAGTCCCCCTTATGGGGTCCTCCTCGTGTCCTAACCACTACAGTGACCCTGCCTCATTCTCCTTGTGCTTTTCCTATTTAAGTCACTTGGCACAATAGAGATTCAGAGTACAGGGATTGTCATTATGGTGGCCAGGAGGAGACCCTGGCCCTTGCTCCTCTTAACCCTTGGGTTCCCCCTGCCCTTAATTTCCTAGTGGCCCCTCTAACAGCCCAGTGCCCCCACAGCTACCTGCACTCCTGTGACCCTCCCATCATCCATGGGAACCTGACCTGTGACACCATCTTCATCCAGCACAACGGACTCATCAAGATTGGCTCTGGTGAGGGGAGGGAGAGATTCTGGGCAGGGGAGCCTCGGGAATTTGGGAACCATGGGGGTAAGGTAAAAGGCATGGGGAGAATAGTGAATTTTGAGGTGTGGGCTGTTGATAAGAGACAGACTTTTTGTAGAGGTAATTCATAGGGAGAGACCAATTAGTGGAAATGGGGTAGGGTGTACAATCTTGTACTTCTTGGAGAGAAACTTGGACTAATACAGAGAAATAGGAGGCTGGGAAAGGGCAAGAGATGGATATGAGGCCAAACCCTACCAAAGAGATTCCAGACTGTGCCTGCTGTGAGTGCTTTCATTTGCTGTGTATTTGTGTGCAGTGACATTTCCGTGTGCTGTGTTTGTGTGTTGTTACCATTTGTCTGGGGCTTGGCTGCTCCATCGCTCACAACTTTTCTCTGTTTTCCTCCCTCCCGCTTACGGGCTGCTCTGTTCCCAACAGTCTTTCATAGGATTTTTGCTAATGGTGAGAGCTCCCTCTGCCCCACTTGGGGCTCTGTTTGTGCTCCCTTTGCTCCCTCTGCGGCTGCCCAGTGCATGCAGTCGTGGGAGCAAGGCCTGTTCCCTGCTTCCCGTGTCTAATTATGCCTGCTAAGCTTTTGCCCTGCCAGCCTCCACCTGCTTGTCCCTTTATAACCTGCTTGTTTCCTGTGGATTCTGCCTAGCTGGACACTTCCTCTTAGTCATATTCCCCTCATCATCCGGCTGGCTCCCTAAATCATACTGTGCGCCTAGATTCTCTGTGACTTGTAGGCATTGTTACGATCAGAGTGAGTCCAGCATGGGCCTGGCCCTGGTACCTCGTTCAGTCCTGTGGTAGGTGATTTTGAGGAATAAAAGTCTAAAGTTTTGGTGGATTAAAAGTGAAACTGATTTCAGGGTATTGGTTCGCTGAGTTTCAGTTAACACAGATGGGTAAGGAAGAGGCTAGCTCCTTGGTTGTATGTTAATGCTGCTTTTGTCTTTCTTACCCAGGTTCATGAGGTCTTTAGTTGTCCCATAGTTGGAAGGGCTGCCTGTGTTTTTATATTAATTGCAGGGCAGATGAGTCAAATAAACCTAGCATTTTTATGGCCTATGGATTTGGTAGATCTGTGACTTTGGAAAGAGGAGCAGGTCACAAATGAAAGCTTTTCCTTTGCTGTGCTACTTGAAGAGCCTGAAGCCCCAGTGTCTGTCTGTAGAGTGTGTAGACTTTGTTGTTTCTGAGTTAGGAACCTTAGGCTGCAGAAAGGGGAGATAAGTGGTGTTCATATGTAATCTCTAGCTCAAGATTGGGAGACTGGTAGGTTTGTGTCCACTGAGTATTAGAAAAGACACTTCAGGAGAAACATGGCTTTTGCAGCCTCTCTCTAGAGTAAGATCATGCTTTGGTGGTGGTCAGATTGTGGGTGTTTCCCTACTCGTAGTGGCTCCTGATACTATCAACAACCATGTGAAGACTTGCCGGGAAGAGCAGAAGAACCTACATTTCTTTGCACCAGAGTATGGAGGTGAGTAGTTTTGCCTTTCTGCCATGTTCTCAGATTCTGTTTTTTTTTTTTTTTTTAAAATTACGGTTCCTCAGACAGATTGTGCCACTCTACCTACGCCCTCCCTGATAGAGCGACCTCAGATCTTGGTTTATATTTTATAACCTGAGATACAGGGATAATAGAACCACACCTTCATCTTTCTGTACTTACATACATTTTGAAAGCATACTTGCATACACTTTTTCTTTTTCAAAGAGGTATTTATTTATTATGAATATAGTGTTCTGCCTGCATGTATTCCTGCAGGCCAGAAGAGGGCACCAGATCTCATTACAGATGATTGTGAGCCACCATGTGGTTGCTGGGAAGTGAACTGAGGACCTCTGGAAGAACAGCCTGTGCTCTTAACCTCTGAGCCATCTCTCCAGCCCCACCCACTTGGCCACTTCTTATCCAATCAATTCTTTTTCTTACTAAGACATTTGTTTTCTTTAGAAGTCACTAATGTGACAACAGCTGTGGATATCTACTCCTTTGGCATGTGTGCACTGGAGGTGAGGAGACCCGAGGGAAGGGAAAAGAGAAAGTGTGGAATTCGAACAGAGACAGGGAAATGCTGGGAGTGACTGTGGGAGCACTGGGTGTGTTCCTCAGATCTCAGCTTTCCCCTCGGGTTCCTCCTCAATGCAGATGGCAGTGCTGGAGATTCAGGGCAATGGAGAGTCCTCATATGTGCCACAGGAAGCCATCAGCAGTGCCATCCAGCTACTAGAAGACCCACTACAGAGGGTAAGAGTCGTTGGGATTAATCTCCATCCTTAAGTGACTTTCAAATCCTCTCAAGTTTATTTTACTTCTTGGGAATGTGCTCCAAGAGAAAAGGAATACAGTCAAAATAGAAAACACTAAACACAATTTTCCTGTGAAGGGGTTCAGATAGGTAATATTGAGGTTAAAAATAATTTCTTAGTTAAGTATGTCTACATACAGATGAGCTGATTTTGATGGTTACCTCAGTCAGTTGCTACACACTCTTACACAATAATCTTGACGCTCCAAAGTAAATTTAAATATCAAACCAGTCACTTTGGGCTGGAGAGATGGCTCAGAGGGTAAGAGCTTTGCCTGCTCTTCCAAAGGTCCTGAGTTCAATTCCCAGCAACCACATGGTGGCTCACAACCATCTATAATGAGGTCTGGTGCCCTCTTCTGGCCTGCAGGCACACACACAGACAGAATATTGTATACATAATAAATAAATAAATATTAAAAAAAAAACCCAGTCATTTTGGATTTTATATTTAATGAGCTAAGATTTAAAAGATGAAAGAGGTGGGTGGTGGTGGCGCACGCCTTTAATTCCAGCACTTGAGAGGCAGAGGCAGGTCGATCTCTGTGAGTTCGAGCCTGGCCTGGTCTACAAGAGCTAGTTCCAGGACAGGCTCTAAGGATACAGAGAAATCTTGTCTTAAAAACAAAACAACAACAAAAACAAAAAAATAAAGGATCAAAGAATTATGAATCAGTAGGTAGATTAACTATAGTGAGACAGGACAGTCTGAACAAGAACAATTAGGTCAGGCATGGAGGCAAACATCTATAATCCCAACATTGGGAGGTGGAGGTAGAAAGATCAGGGGTTCAAGGTCAACCCTCCTCTACATAGAGCATTCAAAGCCAACCTGGGCTACCTTAGACCCTGTCTCAAAAACAAAACAACGGGGGAGGGGTGTGTGTGTGTGCACATTCATAATCCCAGCACTTGGGATGCAGAGGCAGGCCTGGGAACAAAGGGAATTTCGGGATAACCAGAACTACACACAGAGAAACCCTGTTTCCAAAACCCAAAACAAAGCCAACCAAACAAACAAAAAGCAAGGAAGGAACGTTAACAGTTAACTAGGGACAGTAATGGGGAGCAAGAAAGAAGCAGAGGTCTAGTCGAAGAGTTAATAGAATGGAGGCAGGGTCTGGTTCACATTAGGATGGGTTGTTGGATAAAAGATCACAGGATGTGACCTTGTTCACCTTTAAAACTGAAAATAAGAAAGTATGATGCCTTAGGATTTCATCAAACGCAGAAAAGAAGGTGGAGTGGTTAGAGAAAGCATGGGAATACAGTGAATTCAGAAATTTAGTGGATAAGGGAAGTCTTGGAAAACAGAGAATATGGTGAATACTGAACAATACTTCGCTAAGTTTGAGAAGGGAAAAACTAAATTTGGCAAAGATCCAAAAAAGTTGGCCATGAATGAACTACTAAAACACATACACAAATACTAAGTAAGTCTCAACATTTAAAAAAAGGTATTGTGGTTGTACAGTGGAAAAGAAATAACCAAAGCCAGCATGGTGGCTCTTGCCTGTAATCCTAGCACTTCAAAGGCTGAGCAGGAGAATCATGAGTTCAAAGACAGCCTGGACTACATAGCAAGTTCTAGGCTAGTTTAAGCCACCTAAAGAGAGACCCTGTCTCAGAAAATGAAGTCTAAAAAGAAAAATTAGGAAGATAGTGAATGATAATTTTATACATTACATATGTATTTAAAGCCCTTTCAAGAGATGGGTGAGTGTTTCCCCAACAAGCTTGTATATTTACAGGCTGTGAGAGGCTTGCTAGATGCCTGCTTTAGTCCCTTGTTCTCTTATAGGAGTTTATTCAAAAGTGCCTGCAGTCTGAGCCTGCTCGAAGACCAACAGCCAGAGAACTTCTGTTCCACCCAGCACTGTTTGAAGTGCCCTCACTCAAACTCCTTGCTGCTCACTGTATTGTGGGACACCAACGTGAGTTTCCTGAACCCTGCTAGAAATTGGTAGTGGGACTGAATCCATGCTAAATGAAGATTGCTAGGATTTTCTTACAATTTGGGGCTTCTTCCATCACTGGCATGGCATCTGTATTCTGTTACCAAAGGGATTCTTTACCCCTTGTCCCTCCCTCTAAGCCTCCTGTGAACCAATTCTATCTTTACATAATGTTCTACCCATTATACCCACCAGATATGATCCCAGAGAATGCTCTAGAGGAGATCACCAAAAACATGGATACCAGTGCTGTACTAGCGGAAATCCCTGCTGGGCCAGGACGAGAACCAGTTCAGACTTTGTGAGTACCCAGCTGAGAGGGTCTGGAAGGGATGATTGATCCCTACCACTCTGAGGTTCTGTAAAATGTTCATTCTCGTGCTTTTTCCTCCTTCTTCCAGGTACTCTCAGTCACCTGCCCTGGAATTAGACAAATTTCTTGAAGATGTCAGGTGAGAAGGTGGGCTTCCGTGAGGAAACAGGGGCAGGTGTCCTGCGGCTTTCAGAGAGTCCGTGTGACTTATGTCATCTCCCACCAGGAATGGGATCTACCCTCTGACAGCCTTTGGGCTACCTCGGCCTCAGCAGCCACAGCAGGAGGAGGTGACATCGCCTGTTGTGCCCCCTTCTGTCAAGACTCCAACTCCTGAGCCAGCTGAGGTGGAGACACGCAAGGTGGGGACTCTGGTGTGACCGGTCTTTGGCTATGGGGGCGGACATCTCAACTACGGCGCTGTCCTGTATGGAGTGCATTTCTGCCCCCTGGCCACCTGGTTCTTCTGTGGGGCGGAAAGGTTTCCAGGTGTCGGTGGGTTTAGTGACTGGTCTCTAGTGGCCATCCTTTCTGTCCTGTTCCAGGTGGTGCTGATGCAGTGCAACATCGAATCAGTGGAGGAGGGAGTCAAACACCATGTAAGCTCAGGGCTGGGGTGCACGGGGCTGCACGGGGCTGCCCTGGATGGAGAAGAGCAGCCTCATTGTCTGTCCTTTTCTCTAGCTAACACTTCTGCTGAAGCTGGAGGACAAGCTGAACCGGCACCTGAGCTGTGACCTGATGCCAAGTGAGAGTCTACTTTGTTTTGGAGAAGGATGCTTTGAGGGGCATGTCAGGGACGGGGAAAGTGACAGTTTCTGAAACAGCTAAAGGGCTCCCAGACTGGACTCATTGACCCCCTATCTTTCTGTCAGATGAGAACATCCCGGACTTGGCAGCTGAGCTGGTGCAGCTGGGCTTCATTAGTGAGGTGAGGTTCCTGCCCTCTGCCCTGGCTGCCTCCCCACCGTCTCTCAGCCTTGTCTCACTAAGCTTCTTCTCCAGGCTGATCAGAGCCGCCTGACTTCTCTGCTCGAGGAGACCCTCAACAAGTTCAATTTTGCCAGGAACAGCACCCTCAACTCAGCCGCTGTCACCGTCTCCTCATAGAGCTCACTTGAGCCAGGCCCCTGAGTGTGGCTGTCCCTGGACATGCTGCAGTCCTCCTGCCCCATCTCCCCAATCAGTATTACCCTGTGAAGCCCCGTCTCCCCTTATTATTCAGGAGGGCTTTAGGGGCTCCCTGGTTGAGCATCATCCTGCTCTTCCTCCCCTCTCTTCCTCCCCTCTGCACTTTGTTTACTTGTTTTGCACAGACGTGGGCCTGGGCCTTCTCAGCAGCCACCTAGCTGGAGCTAGTAGCTGACCTGCTGGCTCCTGCCCTGCCTGTGTGGACAGGAGGCCCACGGGCACTGGGGGAGCAGAGTTCTACAATCCCGCTGGGGCGGATGGGCGGGAAAGGTGGTGCTGCAGGGGTGGCCCCGGGGGCCATTCGAATCGCCTCAGTTGCTGCTGTAATAAAAGTCTACTTTTTGCTAAAAGCGTGGCTTGGTGTTTTGCGGCTCATTGGGTGGCACAGCTGCCCAGGTGGGGGCGGGGCGGACCCAGGTGGGGCGGCCCCTTGGAGGCTGGGCCTCAGGTCGGGGGCGGGGCGGGCCCAGGTGGAGTTGCCTTGTGGCGGCGCGGAAGCTGGGGTTCTGCTCGGCGGCGGGGCGAGGCCCAGGTCCAGATAGGGCGGACCGGTGGTGGCGGGGGCAGAGCGGCCTACGATGAGGTGCTGCCGCCTCTGCGTCTTCGGTAAGTTGCCTGGCTCTCCTCACCTGTAGTTTCTTGGCGTCCCACGCGCCGCGGCTGGCCCTGTGGCCCCTCCCTGCACGGCTGACATCGCCCTTCCCCCTACTTTTCAGACGCCGCCCGGGGGCCCAGGCGGCTGATGCGCGTGGGCCTCGCTCTGATCCTGGTGGGCCACGTGAACCTTCTGGTGGGCGCTGTGCTGCATGGTACTGTCCTGCGGCACGTGGCGAACCCCCGTGGCGCGGTCACACCGGAATACACCACGGCCAATGTCATCTCGGTGGGCTCGGGGCTTCTGGTGAGCGTGGCTGGCGGATGGATTGGGCAAGCGGGGTGGGCTGGGTGCAGAGAGACAGTGAGCCTTAGTCTTATTGCTTCCGCAGAGCGTTTCCGTGGGACTTGTGGCCCTCTTGGCATCCAGGAACCTTCTTCGTCCACGACTGGTGAGAGGGGTGGAGGTGTCTCAGCTCAAACTTCCAATGGGCAGGAGCCTCAAATAGAAACTCAGGTTTCTAAATCACGGGGAAACCTAACTAGGCTGTTCACCCGGTCTTCTACCCCACTAGCACTGGGCCCTGCTGACGCTGGCCTTAGTGAATCTGCTTGTGTCCGCTGCCTGCTCCATGGGCCTCCTTCTTGCTGTGTCGCTCACTGTTGCCAATGGTGGCCGCCGCCTTATTGCTGACTGCCATCCAGGACTGCTGGATCCCTCCATACCACTGGACCAGGGGCCTGGACACACTGACTGCCCCTTTGATCCCACAAGAATTTATGTGAGCTGATTCTTAGTGTTCTCTGGGCCTCACCTTTGCCCCGTGTGCTGCTCCTCCCCCTTCCAAGGCCTAGTCCTCTTTGTTACTTCTGGTTTTAGGATACAGCCTTGGCTCTCTGGATCCCCTCTCTGTTCATGTCTGCAGGCGAGGCTGCTCTTTCTGGTTACTGTTGTGTAGCTGCACTCACCCTGCGGGGAATTGGGCCCTGCAGGAAGGAAGGGCTGCAGGAGCAGGTATGGAAGAGAAACAGGAAGGTTCATTCCACACCCTGGTTGTGTTGAAAGGTGTGTCTCTTAAGGCCCAGTTACTGAACCCACCCTCCCCTGCAGCTGGAGGAACTGACCAACCTTGAACCTTCTGAGTGTAAAAGGCCGGAAAACGTGCAGCTACTCCACCACCACCAGGATTTCCAGACTAAACAGAAAACCTGGGTTTAGGACAGGTAAAAGGCCCCGGGTGCATTCTTGGGACTGGGACCAATTTTTTTTTTTTTTTTTTTTTTTTTTTTTTTTGCTATATTGCTTGCTTTTTGATGCAGGTCGGCTCTTTCTTTAGCAGGCAGCTGCTCTTCTGAGGCGTAATCCACAGGTGTTTTCTACTACACAAGGGGCCCTGACCCGAGGGTGATATAAATAATTGTAATAAAAGGACTAGTTTTTGTTTTCTGCCTGATTGCAATTACTTTTAGAGCCCTGCGCACTGCACTGGGTGGAGAGATGTTGATCAAAGAATGTAGCAGTCTCGACTACTTACAGAGCTTTAATGAGGGAAGAGCTAAATGCTCAGCAGTACAGTCACTGAAAAGAAAAGCTGGTGCTGGGGAGCCCCCCACACCACTGGCTGATGAATTTGAGTACGTCCTGGCACACTGGGCTGTGGGAGGTCTGTGGGCAAAGGGGAGAACATGAGAGGGACTCCTTGGAGCCTCTGGGTGTCCTGAGGATCAGGCACAGGGTCTGGACCTGCCTTTAGGACAATCCTACTCGGTGTGCCTCCCACCCCAACCCCACCCCATTCCCAGCTCTGTCCTTTACGACTGACTCTCTCTCTCACCTTGATGGCCATAAGAAACTTGTTCCAGTTGTCTTTGTTAGCAGCCTTCCCTGGTCGCTTAAATTCAATTTTGTTCCTCAGAATGGGGTAACCTGTGGTGGAAGATGAGATGATGGGATTGGCAAGAGACTGGGAAGGATGCCTGGGAGTAGAGTGGGATGGGTGGTCCTATCTCTGAAATGAATTTTGATGCTTTTCCCTACTCTCTACTTGCCACGGGATATGGGGTAACGTGGGGTTCCATACCTGTAATGAGGCAGGGCAGGGCTCGAACCCCAGTGCTTGCTGCTACCAGGGAAGCCTCATAGACACCGCGCTCATCCCGGGGCAGAACCTGCTCCAGCCTCTGATCCATCGAGACTGTGAGCACCCAGTCTCGAACCTCTTCTCTCTGGGCCTCCTGGGAAGGAGAGGTAACATTAGCTTCACATGGGGCTGGGAGGCTTGAGGGGTGAGGACAGGGTCTTGCTGAGCCCTTAGCGCCCGTACTTCGGCTTTTAGCTATAAGTAGTCCACCTTGGAACTGCCTCTGCTTCCCCTGAGTAACAGTTAGGGTTGATGTCACCGAAAAATGGCATCCCAAAGCCTTCTACCCTTCTCGGTGCTGACCCACTGGTGACACCTTACCGGTACGTGCTGCTTGGCCGGGAGTGGCACCTCAAAGGGGATGTCTGTGTCCTGGAAATCTGAGTGGTCAAGAGCGTCCAGAGTCCCTTCCTCAATTGCCTGTGGCAGAGCAGTCAACCATGAGATGGGCACAGCTGGTGACAGGCAAAGGCCCCAATCTCTAGGCACATTCTACTTACGTCAGTCAGATCCAAAAATCGGTTGAGGAAAATGAAAGCCATGTTTTCCCAGCCAACTTCCTATCACAGAAAAGGTGCAGATGGGTGTGAGGTTGGATCTACTTCTCTGGGGTCAGGGAGAATGCTCCAGAAGAGGCAGGCTGTGTCGTCCTCCACATCAGCCCCTTACACACAGCTGTGCCCAAGGCAGTCTCCATGTTTGTTTCTTCAGCCCCACCCTTCCTTCCCTTGCCCCAACTCACCTTGGCAGCAGTACCTGCTTCATAAAAGGCCTTGTCTGCAGGTAACAGCTGGGTGTGGCGCAGGAGTGAGACGGAGAGCCTGGCAGCTATGGTTTCCTGGGAATTAAAGGCAAAGTTTATGATCCGGGCCCTGTGGTGGTTCAGCTATCAGACCAATGAGCCTGTAACTAAGCCAGCCATGGAGCTAGACAACCAGCAAGCCGTTCTGAACCCTCTAGGTCTCAGGCTGTTCCGGTCTTAGTTCTTTTCATCAGCATTACGTGACCAGCTCAGGTTATGTATAGGGCTTTTTCTACTTTTGAGAATTTGACCACGTACATGAAATGTATGCACAGTTATAACTAAATGAGCCAAAGTGTGTGTACTTTGTAGGAGGTACATAAAACTAGCATGGTATCTGAACGTTTGAACATACTGAGGCTGGTAGAGCTGTGGGCACAGCCCTCCGGCCAGACAGTCTGGAGAGAACCCATCTCAGCAAGTGTTGGAGTGACTAGAAGAGAAGCGCAGAGGGAAATGTGCTCCAAGACCCAGACTTGGATGTGTTTGGCTCCTGAGGTCTGAAGGAGCATCCTTGTGACCGAGTGCTCTGTGCTGAATCTCTGGCTGCACCTTACCAGCTGTTTGATGCTCTGGGCCGCAGAGCGTGTTGCATAGTAATGAGCGATCAGCAGCATCATCTCAAACTCCTCGTGGGCTGCCGAGTTTGCTTCGCTGGACTTCACCAGATTTTCACACTAGAGAAGGGGGTCAGGGGGAGAGCATAGCTAGGCTCGGGTCAGAAGAGGGCCAAGGAGGATTGTAGAGTGGCCACTGCTGGCCATTTGCACCGAGAAGGTAAAGGAGACTAGAACAGAAGGAACTTTTTATGTCATTGTTGACCCTTGCTTACCAAGTTAAAGAGGACATCCCGAAGATCAGCCCAGCTATGGTAGGCCTCCGCATTGTTGGTGCCAGGAGAGCTAACCATGTCAGTGAAGATCCTTTTGTAGATGTTGAAGTTCTAGGGGTTGAGGGGAAGGGGACCTGAGTGAGGGAGCTGTGTGTGTAGGAGCTAAGAGACTGGTGAAGGAAGAGGCCCAAGGAAAAACTGAGTTTGGCAGGAGGACCAGGATTTCAAGGTTATCCTAGGCTTCATAGTTCCAGGCTAGCCTTGCCTACAAGAGTTCCTGACTCAGAAAAGAGACAAAACTCAAAACAAAAAACCCTATCATATTAGCTGGTGTTCAGTGAGTATGGGCGATTAATGATGTGAAGGCTTACAGTCTAGAAATTCTTGATTCTCCATAGGAGAACTGTCAGTTCTAGAGGAAGTCAGTAAGGACCCTTGAAGGCTATCCACGATTACTCTTGGACAGACAGGTCGTCTATGTTCACTAAGAACATGGACAGCTGCCTGGGTGTTTTTTCAAAGGGTAAATGCTCTAGAGGGTCTGTTTCAGCTCAGGGTTCTCTGAGACAGATGAAGGGATGGTTCTAGAGGACGAAGAAGGAAACATTCATCCCAAGAAGGCTGGTACCTGTGGGTTAGCCGGGGCTCCGTGCTGCACATAGAGGGCCAGAGCCTGGTCATAGCCACCCTCTCGGATCAGATGAGTTGCATACAGAGCCACGTACTTGTGCAGAATCTTGTAGTTCTGTTTGGGAGTGGAGGAACAGCACGGAAGAGGCTGGGTCAGCAAGAACAGGCAGTGACAAGACAGCACGGGTTTGTTTAGGAGGTACAGGGCACTTGAGGATTCTGATCTCAGAATCAGAGGACGGAAGACTGCTCTCTGGTCTCAGTAGGGGCCGCTGCAGATTGGGCATTGGAGTTAAGGGGTGGGATGCTCAGAAGCAGGTAGGGAATCAGGAAGAGGTGGGTGGGAATGGGAGGGCCAGCGGTACCTGCTTGGTAGCTGTTTCAATGCACTTGTCCCACTGACCCTGCTCCACATACAAGTCCAAGGCAGCTACTACGTCCACACCCACCAGCTGTGGAGCAGTAAAGACAGATGTGCTGAGAGGAGAAGGGAGGATCTCTAGTACCTCTTCAGGAATTTGGCTTTTACTCTTGTTCTGGTGGTGTTGGGGAACCCAGGCCTTTCACATGGGACACAAGAGCTCAACCACCTAGTTAGCCCCTCTGGCCTCTTCCTGCTTTCTCCCTCCTAACACTGAGAGCTTTACCGAATCCACTTTGCCCTGGTTCTTCAGGAACTCCTTATAGTGCTGGTCCACATAGTCTTCATACCTGGGAAGATACACAGAGATTGCTAACTCTGGTCATGCAGCACCACACCCTCACCATGAGAAATCTACCTTGATGTTTACAAAAGGATCTAAGAATCTCCTGGCAATCACCGCGGGTCTAACTCTTTGGCTACGCGTTTGGCCTTGTTCCATTCTTCACCCTCAATGAAAGCATCGATCGCTTCTTTGACGAGGTCCAGGTTCAGATAGAGTTCCGCAGCCTGCACAGGGAAATCTGAGTGAAAGCTATCTTTCCATCTGACTCAGTGCCTCCCCTTGGTGAACTCTCTCCCCACAAAACTGGTGCACTTGCCAAAGGGCCCACCCCTACATCTGGATCACATGTCACCCACCATCCCACCATGTAAATGGGGGTCTGTCGGTCCTAGCACCCTACTTACCGCACTGTGCTTTCCAATTCCAATCAGCTGGGGACCTACAGCCCGAACTACTTCCAGGCTGCGCTGGGGAGGCAGAAACTTGATGGATAGTTCCGCTGCCTGAGTGGTCGAACAGAAGGTAGAAATGGGGAGAAGAAAGAGTCTACTAGGGTTATTGGCCTTTGTGTTTTCCTCCTCCAGCTTCCAATGTTCTTGTGATCCTTCCTCATCTTCCACCCTCCCAGGCTAAGCCTGGCCCACAGGTCTTCTGTGTGACCCCAGAGAATCTATCAAGTTCCTCTTGGCTCGCTGCAACTCTGCACACTTCATCTGTCGTATGAGCTCACTGAATTTTGTCACAGATAGAATCTTGATAGCATAGTATAGAGAAAACCGAAATGAGAATTGTAGGGAACCTGGCAACTATTTGTGAGTCTCAGATTATCCATGCTCACTGGAGTTTGAAAACAGAACAAAAAAAGAATGGCAAATACCAATAATATCAAGTTCAATGGATATTATATTGAAATGCCAATATTTTAAAATTTTGCTCATTTTTTTAAAGATTTATTATGTGTACAGTGTTTCTATACTGCATATATGCTTGCAGGCCAGAAGAGGGCACCAGAGCGCATTACAGATGGTTGTGAACCATCATATGGTTGCTGGGAATTGAACTCAGGACTTCTGGAGGAGTAGCCAGTGCTCTTAACCTCTGAGCCATCTCTCCAGCCCCAATTTTGCTCATTTTTATGTGCATGGGCATTTTGCATGCATTTTTCCCCTGTGTCTGGTGCCACGGAGACTAGAAGAGGGCATTGGATTCTCTGGCACTAGAGTTTCAGATGGTTGTGAGCTGCCATGTGGGTGATGGGGACATAACCTGAGTCCTCTGGAAGAAGAGCAACTGCTCTAAGCCACTGAGCCATCTTTCCAGTCAACATTTAAATGTTCAATTAGGTGTATTGCAATTCTTTTTAATTCTCTTTTGGTTAACCTTATTCAAGAACAGGTATGAAAAACCTCCAGTAACATTGTAGCATGCATAGCGTTTCCAGCAGATAGTGCTGGTGTGGATGATTTAACAGCTATTTAACTCTGTTTCCTCTGAGATGCTGACATCCTCACTGATTTTAATTTCCATTTGACGTGGTTTGGCTATTATCTAGACCAATTCCCCTGTCCATTCCCTTTCCTTTCTTGCTCTGACAAACCCTGAAAGCAAGGCTTAAAGCATGCATTCTCCCCTAAAGAAGAGCCACCCTGTGACCAACCTGAAGGACAGCCCTGCACAGACTTTAGTGAACGGTGTAAAAGGTATCGGCTGCTTAGTGCTTGAGTAAAGTCTGCTCAAACCTCACAGCCAAACATCAACCCCTTTACTTCCTGTTCCACCTTCTGGGGCCTATTCAGTGACCCCAGAACTTAAGGACATCTGGCACGGGCATCAACATAACAGTATTATTTAGAGAGCCAGGAACCCCCTTAGTCCCTCAGGACTCCCAATCCCACCCTGAACCCATTTAAACTATGTATGCATGTCTAATTGCAAAGATAACAGGGTTGGCTTATCAGTTAGTTTTGCGTGATGACTACACAGTATGTAGGCATTGTTCAAACAGAACTTTGGGTGTTTTTGTAGGATGCACTTGGATGAGGTTAACATTTAAATTGTAAAGCAGATTGGCCTTCCTAATATAGATGGGTTTCATCCAATCAGCTGAAAGCTTGAATTGAACAAAAGGCTTACTTTGCCAGAGTAAAGGAAAACTCTTCCTGCCCAAATGTTGTCTGAACTGGGACACTGGCTTTTTCCTGCTCGCTCTCTGGAACTGAAATGCTGACTCTTCTTGGGTCTCCAGCCTGACAGCCTTCAGACAGGAACTACAGCACTTTCTCTCCTGGCCTGCCTGCTCGCCAGGCTCCATGCAGACCTTTGGACTTGCCCACTCTGATAACTGCGTGAGTCAGTTTCTTATCTCAGACATATGCACACCTGTATCAGTTTTGTTTCTCTTCTGCTTGGTGAAGAGTACTGGGCTGGCTCAGTCTGCTGAAGGGGAGCTATCAGGTGGAGGTGCTGGAGGAGCAGCCATGCTTTCGTACTGGCCTCAACTATGCCCTGGGGTCTGGAGTTGCCCTTTCCGCTCCCATTCAAGTCCTTCCTTCCTCAGAGAACCTTCTGGACTACTCCAGCCCACACAAAGCTCATGTGTCTTGAACTCCACTTCATACACCTCAGTCTTTGCTCAGATCTGGTAGTAATTAAGTCTCCTAACTTCTGGCTAGGGTGTCTGTCTTACATCCCTTCTAGTCTTCGGCTGTGGGGCTCTAGTACACATAGCAGGCACCCAGGAGAGATCTTGAAATAAAGGCACAGGAGGAACAAGATGAACGTTTGTGCAGGAAGCTGACTGGGAATGGACCTGTGGGAACCAGAGCCAGAACAGTCCGGAGCCTCACCTTCATCCAGCACTTCTCCATCAGGCCACCGCTCCCTGGGTCTCGAACTTTGAGGTAGCAGTCCACCGCACGGCTGTACTCTCCAGCCTGTTCCCACTGTCGTGCTTGCTCTACAAGTCCCTCCACACCTCTGGGGGATGAGAATATTTAATGCTCACGATTGGGCAGGGGCAGTGTGGTTCAGCCCACCTGGTCCTGACAACACTGCCAGGACGCATGGCTTCTCACCTTCCCCCCTTCTTGGTGGCTTCTCGCTCATACTCTTCCTGCAGAGCCTCTAGCTGGCCAGGCACGTAGTCCTTGCAGATCCGCAGAGCGTCGCTCCAGAGCCCAGCCTCCTGCTCAGATTTGCAGGTATCAGAAGAGCTTCCTCTGGCCGGGTTCCTGACTTCTTAGCCTTTCTCCTCCCTTTTCTTGCCTGTCCTTTCTCTCTCCTGCCCTCTTCAGCACCAGGAATCAGTGTAGATCTGTGGCCTCTCACTATCTCATCCTCCTTTTGTGGCCCAAATATAATGACTCACCTTATAATAATTGAGAGCCAGGCCTGGTCTCTGGGCCCGAAGCAGCAACCCTTCTGCCTTCTGAAAGTCCTTCTCCTCCAAGGCCCCACGGGCCTGACCTACCAGTACCTCAGCAACACTGTCAGGATCATGGGCCTCAGCCACACGCTGAGCTGCCTCCCAATCCTGGTTGTGGACAAACCTGCCCAAAATGGGGGACACGGAAGACGTTGAGTACAGGACTGAAGCCTCCGTAAGTGGAAGACAGACAGCTGTACAACTGAGGGGCTGTTAGTTTCATTTGTGCGAGCTTTGATGACCATGAAAGATACTGGGACAGTATCTTTATCCTATTCCAGAGTAGGACCAAACAGCGGGGGGGGGGGATGGCGTAGTGGGTAAAGGTACTTGCCACAAAACCCATGACCTGAGTTCAAATCCTGGAACCCACATGGTAGAAGGAGAAAACCAACTCCTGCAATTTGCCCTCTGATGCTACACATGTGCCATGCCTTCATTTCCAAACCCAGAAGTAAACAGAAACGATGTGGGGAAACTCACATGAGGACTGCCTCTTTGGGTTTACCAGCTCTGATGAATTCTGCTTCAGCCTCTTCAAATTTGCCCTAGACAGAAAGATAGTCACATATGGTGAGAAGGAGCCTGGCATCACAGTCAATTAGAAGACAGGAGTGAACTGGTCACAGAGGTTAGGGGTATAGGGGAACTAAATTACATTCATACCTCATCTTCCAAGTACATGGCATATCTGAGATGAATTTCTGGGGTTTTGTGCTTGAGGGCTAGCCGAGAGAGTTCAAAGGCAAATTCAAAGGAGCTGAAATGGAAGGTGTAGATAGAGTTTGTATGTAATACAGAAGGAAGAGGAAATCGAGAAAAGACAACCACTGGGGGAAGGAAGGGCAGCTCCACCCCTTCCCCTGACTACTCTGCTCCCAGGCTTCCTGACATTTGTTAACAAATACAGACACTTGCATGGATCAACTGTGTGTGCTGCAGTAGTTAACCCCCTCCCACGTTCACACAGGCAAGCAAGTCTAATTACAAACAGTGGCTCACAAGCAGACAAAAGACATCACAGTAGGAGGGAGATTAGCTGGGGGCCAGCAGAAATGAGAGGATAAGACAGGGAAAAAGAGGGGGGGGGGGGGGGGGGGGGGTTAGATAAAAAAGAAAAATATACATTTTTTCATTTAACAGAAGTATACTTTGATGACCCAGAAATGTTACTGATTTAATATGGTTCTAACTTTTTGTGCTGTTCCTGCTCCACCTGTCTCTCTAGAACCACTGAGAAAACACCTCCCTTCCAAAGATCTCTCTCTGCTATGTTCTCTTTCTTTCCTTCTCTCTCTCTCTTTTGATAAAGGATTTCACTATGTAACCTTGGTTGCCTGGCCTGAGACTCACTCACTGTGTAGACCATGCCAGTCTTGAACTCAGAGATCTACTTGTGCCAGACAGTGGTGGCGCACGCCTTTAGTCCCAGCACTCAGGAGGCAGAGGCAGGTGGATCTCTGAGTTCAAGGCCAGCCTGGCCTACAAAGTGAGTTCCAGGACAGCTAGGACTGTTACATAGAGAAACCCTGTCTAACAAAAACAAAACAAAACAAACAAAAACACCACCAACAAAATCCCCCAAAAACTATGCATTATTATAATGCCTGGCCAATTTCTCACTCTTTAGTTTGTTTTGTTGAAGCATGGTATCATATAGTCTAGGATGGCCTCAGACTTACTATGTAGCTAAAGCTGGCCTTGAACCTCTGATCCTTCTGCCTCCACCTGCAAGTGGCAGGATTATACACTGGCACCACCGTGCCTAGTCGCATGTTTTTACTTCTGCTTCAGCTTTTGGAATTACTTTTCAGTTGCATGTCAGTTTTCCTTATGTGTGGGCTGCTCTGAGTGGGAAGGAGCCGAAGGAGAGGAGACTGCACCCGAGACCCACCAGTTGTCAGCAGCGTGGTCAATGGCAGCCTCTAGAAGCCCCAGCTTGTTAAGCAGTCTAACTGCAGCCTCTCCTCCCAGACTCTTCGCCCACAGATAGGCCACGTGTTTGTGGGCGTTGGCTCCTCCATGGGCTTTGGCCACCTGTGAAGCAAAGTTGCTAGAGCATTGCCCACTGCAGAGTTGCCCCTTGTCATCTCTGGCCTCCTGCCCCAGCTGTGATGAGCACTGAAGAGGGCCAGCTTCCAGGTCTCTAATGTAGGGTCACAGTGTTTAGGGACAGAGGGTGGGCTTCTGGAAAAACATAAGCCCTTAAAATTATAAGTAAATGCTATACAGACGGGTATGGCTGTACTTCAGACAGAAATACTCAGGTCTTTGTGACATTAGTTAAAATTCGTCATGTAAGAACAGGAAAGAGGGATGCATGAACTCCTCACCCGGTAGGCCTCCTCCCAGAGTCCACTGGACCGGTACATGTTCACAGTTGCCTTCCATTCCTGGGCCTCAAGGTAGTGATACTCAGCCTCCTGCAGTCGGCCTTCTGCCTCCAGCTCCTGTGGGGTAGTGCATCATGATGGAAGGGGAGATGGATACTGGCTGGTCCAGTTCCTGTGGGTAGTGCATCATGATGGAAGGGGAGATGGATACTGGCTGGTCCAGCTCCTGTGGGTAGTGCATCATGATGGAAGGGAGATGGATACTGGCTGGGAGGCATGGGCAGGGGTAGAAAGGCTCACCTTGCCCAGATGAAGGTGTGTGTCACTGAGTAGATCTGGGTGGTGCTTCCCTACCAGGCGGATCATATCGTCATACAACTTGTGCTTTTTGAACATGGTGATGGCAAGATCAGGCTCCTCCACTGTCACATACAGCCTGAAGACAGGGGATGCACCTGGAGCCTCCTTCAGCTAGATTGCCGCTGCTACTGCTTCAGGGAGGAGGCCTCAAGTCCTCAGACCCAGCCCTTCCCCACACTCACCTTTCAGCCTCTCGGTACTTGCCCTGCTTCTCCATTTCCTGGGCCTGGGTGATGTACAGCACGGACACATCCTCTGGCCGCATGCATTTCATTGCCAGCTATGAACATGGAATCCAGAGGTTCAGGTGCCAGGCCACATGGAAACTTAGCTGCTCTTGAACTCTGAGTCCGCCCAACAATCACTGGTATTAGTTATTGCCACTGAGGTTCAGGCAGTGTCTTGTCCACCAGGAGCCCATGAAGAGCTCCGTTCTGCTGAGGCCTGAGAGACTGATATGTAGCACACGCTGCATTACCATGCCTCTGCTTACTCTACTGAGGTCTGCAATGTAGGGGAAGATGAGAGCGCTGTCAAGGGACCAGGGGCTTTGGAATGGTAGTTCAGAATGCCTGGTTCCCAGGTCCACTAGCTGAAATGCGGGCTAAGGGACAGGATCCACACTGTCAGGGCTGTATTTTAGTACTTTTTTAGCTTTCAGGGAACTAGTAAAGGAGGGGTATTGGAGACCAAGGAGTGAGGCAGCATGGTGGCCACTAACACAGAGTTCTTTCCTCATGGACACTGCTCATTCATTACCTTGTGGGCTTGCTCCCAGCGGCCAGCCTGGGTGTACATGTCTATAGCATCTTTGGTCCGGTCTCCTTTGGTGTAGAGCTCCTCAGCAATCTAAAATTGCAAAGATGTCAACAGGGTGGTAGAGAGCCTGGCACAACTTTGTAGTGATACTGCAGAAAAGATGAGTACAAGAAAATGTGTCTCTAGAGAAACACTAGATAAAAGCAGGGTGCGTGTGTGGTGCACATATGTGTGGTGTATGCACATGTGTTAGGCACACACAAACACAGGAGCGAGAGCACAGAGTGTTAATTCTATTGCTCTCTGCCTTGTTTCTTTGAGGCAGATTGGTCTCTGAAGCTGGACCATATACTTTTTAGCTAGGCTGGTGGCCAGTAAGCCCCACTAGGGATCCTCTTGTCTTCACCCCCACAGCTCTGGGACTACAGGCATGTGCGAGAGCAATGGTTCTCCCAGTTGCACACAAGTGTTCTCAACTGCTGAGCCGCCTATTCAGGCGGAACTTAAAGGGCCTCACATTTCTGCAACATAGGACGATCTACACTAGCTATGCTAGAGTTATTCAATGGAGAATCACTGGAGCTGGCACAGGAAAGAGAGCTAGAGATCACATCTGTGCCATGCTGGGATGATGGTAGGGATGTCATGGCTGCACTCCAACAGGAAGAGTTTGGTGAGCTGCCCCATATCTTGTTCTAGGGGACATCCTTACCACCCTGCACTGCACTGCTTCAGAGCTGCAGAAACGGGACTCCTCCTCACCTCATACTCCTGCAGAGACGCATAGTGCTGGGCCACACGAGGATAGTATTTAGACGCAGTGTTTCGGTCCTGGAGATCTAATATATAAATTGCCTTCTTCCACTGGCGGGCACCCAGAGCAGCCTCAATTGCTTTAATGGAGCACCTGGCATAGTCAGGAAAGACATTAAATATGTATGAGGAGAGAGGAGGATGAAAGGAATAAAGAGACCCCAAGCACATTCTAACCTACATTTCGAGATCTCTTCCTTTAGGCGGTGCCATCCTCCTTCTCTCACAGTTTCTCACGTCATGCCCAGATCCCTGTGCCCTGTGCCGCCATACCTGGCTTCAATGTAGTGGTTGATGGCCGCATCCAGCTGCTTCTGCTGCACCAGGTAGTCCCCCCAGGCCTCCTCCAGCCTCACAACCTCCACTGGGAAAGCCAGTCGTGCCAGCTCAACCGCTACCAGGGACAGAAGGGGCACTTGGCTCAGAATCCCAGGGATGGGACTGAGGAAAACAGGACAGGGAGATGAAGTATGGACGGATGGGTGAGAAGTGGAGAAATGCAGAGGAAACAAAGCCAGTCAGCCTGAAGCGATGTCCCCAAGGAGATGCTGGGATACTGGGTGGGCAGGAGTGTACAGTGGTAAAGACAGCTGATGAGCAGCTAGTACCTTTCATGAATGCATTGCCTTTACAGTAGCACTCAAGGGCCCGCTGTGGGTTTCGAATCTTCTCAAAGAGATCACCGGCCTGCCAACACATGAATACAATGAAACTCTGAACACAAGAGTCAGGAATCAGCTCCCCAAAGAAGGAATGCTGGCAGAAAGGGAGAGTTATGGACCCCCAGGTCTCCTTGGATGGGAGTGGGGTTCAGGTCCTGGAGATAAGGACCAGGGAGAGGCAGCCCACATACCCTTTCGTAGAGCTCCCCCTTGATGAGGGCCATGGTGATGTGTTCTACCAGCTCCGTGTTGGCCAGCAGCTCCTCGCGGGTCAGCACCAGCCGTGCAGCTTTGGCAGGGAGCCCAGCCTTGAGGTAGAGGCTGATGGCTGCCAGCCCATCCCCTTGACTCTCCTGCAGTTCACCTGCTCGCTCCTCTTGTTGTGTGTCCATTAACCATTGATAGTAATCCCTGCGCAGCTTCTCCAGGGCTGGGTGTCCCTGGACATCACAGAGGGAGTTAGGGATTCCATGTCTCTCCTGCTCCTCTTCTGGGACAGTGTGGCTCCTCCCATGGCACCAATATGTTAATCCCTCACCTTATCAGCCAGCCCCAGCCCCATTCCAGATCCTATGGCTTCCTTAGAAAGATTGCTAAAATTGGTGATGCCAAGTCGTGAACACTCATGCAGCGAAGACAGAACAATACCTTGGCCTCAGCCACAGCGATACACTCATCCCAGCGGTGTAGCTCCTGGTACATGTCCATGGCCTCCTCCACAGCATTCTAAGGGTTGAAAGCATTCGCACAGAAGAAAGAGGACCCCGGGGAGGCAGACCATCAGTAAGTCCTCTCAGACTGTCTGAGAGGCCGGCATGTGCATCGGAAACTGAAGTGAGTGCTTTGTACATATCAAGCCCAAGATCAACCACTGAGCAATGCACCTGACTCAGTGATGTATTATAGACTAAAAGAAATTTAAGATTCGGGGCTCCTTTTTTGCACAGGTACTTGGAGCAATTTATCTTAATGAAGGCTCCTCAGACTATGTTTTGGGTGCCACAAAAACTTGGATCTACCCTGTGCATAAAAATTGCAAAGACCAATAAACAAACAAACAAATAAATAAATGAAATAAAAGGTTGCAAAGACATGTTCTGGAGTAGAGAGGAGCTAAGATACTTTTTGAAAGGAAGAAGAAATTAAAGACCAAAGAAGGATGCTTGCCTAGATAGAGACTAACAGAGGAGGCTGGGCAGTGGTGGCACACGCCTTTAATCTCAGCACTTGAGAGGCAGAAGCAGGTGGACCTCTGTGAGTTTGAGGCTAGCCTTGTCTACAGAGTGAGGTCCAGACAGGCTCCAAAGCTACACAGAGAAACCCTGTCTCAAAAGAAAAAAAAAAAAAAGACTAACAGAGGAGAAACTGAAAAACCTAAAGAAGGCGTGGGATGAACTCTCTAAACCTAAAAGTTCTCTCCAAACTTTTGGAAGTCTTGGTCTTTCATCCTTTTCCCCCTTCCAAATCCTGCCCGTCTCCCCTTTACCTGTTCCAAGAAGATCATCTCTGCCAGTTTGTAGTTCTTTTCCAGCATGGCCAATCGTGCTCGGACCTGATAGAAGTCAGTTCCTTCTCCACCCTACAGGGAAAAGGAGGTTTTGTCATTTGGCGCAGGTGGACACAGGGAGGCAGGAGGACACGGGGGGGGGGGCTAACAGACTTGAGAAGCTAAAGATCTTTAAGGGACTTGGCAGCCTGAGGTTTCACAGGCAATTCCAAAGTGGGTAGGGTGGAAGCTAGAGAGGCTGGGAAAGTAGGAATCAGGGAAGAAAACGAGCAGAAACTCCAGCTTGGGAGGCTGAATGAAGTGAGAGGATGATACTTGCATATTCCCTGGACACCTGATCTGCAATCTCATTGGTCTCATGCAGGAATCGAGCTTTTGCCACATGACCCAGAGCAGAAAAGCACCTGCAGCACAGAGGCAACAACGCCAGTGTTACATTAGTACAGGGCTGTCATTCAGTCACCGGTTCAACACTATTGGCATCTAGTGTGTGCCGACACTGCTGACCCTCACAGAAAGCCCAAAGAGGCACAGGAAGGTAAAAGCCTTGCTCTCGGGGATTTTCTGTTCCTGTGGAGACAGATAATAGTTCACAAGCAAAGATAAGGAGAGAATGAAAAGTAAAATGAGCAGCTGTCACAGTGGCCGAGACACTGACATTGGCTGGGACCGGGCTACAAGAAGCAGCTAGTCACTGGCCAGGCAAAAATATGCTCACTGCTAAAGTGACAAGTCTGTTAAGGGGGGAACCAAGGGTTTCCTCATTGGATTCCAGACTTGCCCTGTAAGAGGGAATTCACATCTGGTGCTGTAAAACTGGTCCTGAGTCTGTGATCGGGAAGTCACAGGCCCTAGCTGGGAAGCGACCGCGGTTACTTTTTATAGATGTACATGATGTGCTCACTAGATTGCCCTCCAAATAACTACATCTATGCCCCTTGATCAGAGGAGCTTCAGCGTGTAGTGGCAGATGTAACTGCAGGGACATAACTGGTCAGAGTAATGAGGGTGGGGACTGTTGGATGCTCAGCCGTAAATGGCACATCTGTATCAAAGTTCAGGGGACATCATGGAAGAGGGATGGGAAGAACGTAAGAGTTGGAAGAAAGGGAGGATGTTGTCTTCCAGGTATGACATGGCTCTGCCATGTGGGGACCATAGCCTGTTATGGGGATGGAGACACTCATGAGGCCCTAGCCCTCCCTCAGGATCTAAGGGCAGTTAATGGTTGGTGGGGGAGGGAAAGACTCTTTAGTGGTGTGGCCACTGGTAAGGTGCCCACACTCCTGTAAGCAACCCTCACCCCCCATGCTCCTGTAAGCAACTCTAAAAGAAACTCATGGAGTCATTAAAAGCCAAAGGTAGCAGGGGGGCTAGCTGGGAAGAAGGGGATCAGAGGCAGTGAGAGGGGACAGGAGAGGGCAATGGGGTGAATATGGTAAAAATGAATTACACACCATAAACCCATTCGTGTATATGCTTAATCTATGCCAACAGAAAAAAAGTTAAGGGAGTCAGTCATGGCAAGACATGGCAGAGCGGACGGTTGTGCAACACGCCCAGCAAGGATGAGGAGGGCCTGCTCAGAGCCAAGGGGTACAATGTGGCTAGAAGTGCTGGGCAAGTAGATAACTGGCAAAAGAAAGAAGCAGAGGCAAATACTTGCACCATGGCCACAGCAAGCGTTCTAGGTTTATATCGAATATAAGACTTAAACTACTGGAAAATTCTAGGCAAAACCAGTTATACAACACAGTGGGTTTGTGGTTGTTGTTTTATGTACAGGGTCTCATGTAGTCATGCTGGTCTTGAACTCGTTATTTAGTCAAGGAGTTTCTGATCCTCCTGCCTCCACCTCCCAAATGCTAAAATTATAGGCATGTGCTATAATGTCTGGCATATGTGGTGCTGGGGATCAAAGCCGGGCGTCATGCGTGCCAGGCAAGCCCCAGCTCTCCAACTGATGGTCTTAAAAACTATTTTAGTTATTATTTGTGTGTATGTATTACGTGTGTGTGGATGCAGGCATGCCTGTGTTATGCTGTGCTTGTGGAGTTGGTTCTCTCCATCTACTGTGGGTCCTGGGGATTGAACGCTCATCAGTAGTAGGCTTATGCAGCAAGACCTTTTAACCACTGAGACATCTTGCCGGTCCTATATTGATGGTTTTAAAAAATATTTATTTTATGTGTATGGGTATTTTGTCTGCATATATGTCTATGTTCCATGTGGTCTGTACACCACATGCATGCCTGGTGTTCCCCAAGGCTAGAAGAGGGCATTGGATCCCATGGACTGGAGTTACAGAAGACTGTAAGTTTCT
>NW_026068173.1:1026399-1027383 GCF_014885135.2 Alexandromys fortis
AATATATATCTATATAATTACTTTTTCACGTTTATTTATTTAGCATGTGTGTGTCCATCCATGTGGGCTCTGAAGACTGAATTCAGGTCATCAGGCATGGCAGCAAGCACCCTTATCCATGGAACCATTTCCCCAGGTCCTAGACTGAGATATCCTTGGGGGTCCTCCAGTTAAATTACAACTTGAACCTGAACCCAGAACATACTTTTTCTTTTTCTGCACTGCTCAGTCCACGCGACAAAATCACTAAGAATGCTACCCATCCCCCTTTAAAAAAAAACCAAAACAAAACAAATCAGTAAAATGACATTTTTTTAGCTGGGTGGCGGTGGCCAACGCCTTTAATCCCAGCACTCGGAGGCAGAGGCAGTCTGAGCTCTGTGAGTTCAAGGCCAGCCTGGGCTACTAGAGCTAGTTTCTGGGTGTGCTCCAAAGCTACAGAGAAACCCTATCTCGAAAAACCTAAAAATAAATAAATAAAAATAAATAAACAATAAAAAAGAGAACAGACAGAAGGGCAAAGGCCAAAAGCTAAAATCTGAGCAGCAGGAAAGGGGGAGCTGCTCTGAAGGCAAATGCATGTATCTGACAATGCGCCTCGGGCCTTCAGCATGTGGATGGGCTGAGTCAGTCTCTGAGTAAACCCAGCCTGGCCCGTTCTGTAGCAAAGGGCACCAAAGCAAGCAGAGCACAGCCTTAACATGGATTCTGATTGCTACAGAAGCAAACAACCATCTCAGAGGGAAAACAAGTAGAGACTGCCTTCAGAGTAACGTGTGGGTGTATGTGTGCAAGCACAAGCACATACAACACAACCAGTATGAAAGAATGAATTGTAATTATAAACAATAATTTTAGGTCTTTAAGCATTTTAGATATTAAAATGGCAGTTATAGGTAATGCATTGTAATAAAATTAAATATTACATATTTGAAGATATAAAAATGACATGGAAAATTAACTAAGGAAAGACTGGAGTGGCTG
>NW_026068174.1:0-7331 GCF_014885135.2 Alexandromys fortis
ACACGGAAACTGTGTTCTTTTAAACACTGCTTGGCTCATTCTATCTAGCCTCTTCTCAGCTAACTCTCGCACCTGGACTAGCCCATTTCTAATAATGTGTGTAGCAGCCCAAGGTGTGCTTACAGAGAAGGATTCAGCATGTCTGACCTGGCGGCTTGCTTCATCGCGTCTGGCTCTGAGAGGAGCTGCATGATTTCTGAGCTCACTTCCTCTTCCTCCCAGCATTCTGTTCTGTTTACTCCGCCTATCTAAATTCTGCCCTATCAGATGGGCCAAGGCAGTTTGTTTATTAGCCAATGACCTTCCTCCATCAGCTGTGTTCCATAGTTTTCCTGACTTTAATATTTGACCTGGCAGAGAAATAGAATCCCAGAAGACCCCTCAACTATAAAACAAGTAGAGGTGCTCAGGGTGAACTGGCCAGGGGGAGAGGGGTTTGCGCCCCAGGAAGAAAGCAAACACAGTTGAGACGTCAAGGCTCTTGGCGCTGTATTAAATGTGTTTTCCTTTGTGAGGTGACATGAAATTTTAGACCTGGGGTAGATGGCTACAGTTTGCCTTTTGAGTAGCACTCAGACTTCCACTTCGTAAAGGCCTGACCCATGGAGAGTTTAAACCAGCAGCACAGTGGAGAGACAAGCTTCTGGACCAGATGCTGACCACTCTTTTGTCAACAACCAGAGGTGGTAAAAAAAAAAAATTAGTTTAGGACGTAGAATGGCTCTGAGAAACCCAGAGAATATTTAGAGCATGTCCAAAGAGAAACTTTTGGCAGAGGTTTGTGGGGGGAGATGCTCCTCTGTGTAGTTCCAACTGTCCCAGCACATGGGAGGCAGAGGTATGCACATCTGTGAGTTGAGGTTAACCTGGTCTATATAATGAGTTCTAGGACATTCAGGGCTACATAAGAGATCCTGTCTCAAACTGACCCCCACCAAAGGAAGAAGCAATTATTAGCTAGCATGGTGGCACACACATTTAATCCTAGCACTTGGGGGGCAGAAGCAAGCAAATGTCTATGAGGTCGAGGCCAACCTTGTCTACAAAGGGAGTTCCAGGACAACTAGGGATACACAAAGAAACCCTATATCAAAAGAAAAAAAAAAGATGGTATACACTAATTATCCCAGAAAAACAGCAATAACAAACATGAATAACAAGAAAACCTCTTAAAATTTATTTTATTCTATTTGGGGGTGGAGATGGCAAGGGCAGAGGGCAGATACAAAGGGACAGGGAAATGAATGAGAATTAAAGATGCACGCTCTGAAGGACACAAGTAAAATATGTATTGGAAGAAAGGAGAAGAGAAGTAACAAGAGATACAGAAATCTGAGGGGAAGATGTAAGATTAGCTAAGCGTGTTAACTCTTGCCTGTAATTCCAGCACTCGGGAGGCTGAGGCAGGAGTACCAATGATGACTTCTAGGCCAGGCTGGGCTACATGTGAATTCAGTCTTGTCTGTGCTAGAGAAACTGTCCTAAAAACAAGCAGACCCACAGAAACCAAAACCAACCAGAGCTGGGACTGAAGCTTACTCGGCAGAGTGATGGCAGAACCCCGCTCCATCTTCAGCACCGTGTAAACTGGGTATGAGGGTCACACCTGTGATCTCAGCACTCGGGAGGAAGAGGCAAGTAGATAGGACGTTCAAAGGCCAGCCTCAGCTACGCGGGACTGTGTCTCATAACCACAAATAAGATCCTGGAGAGGGATGACTCCGTCCATAAAGCGCATGGCAAGCCTGAGAATCTGAGCTTGAGCCCCAGCACTCACGTAAAACTGGGCGTGACAGTGTAAGCTTGTAATCACGGTGCTGGGGAGGGAGAGACAGAAGGACCCCTGGGGCTCCCCAGCCCGACAGCTTGGCCCAAATGTAAGTTTCAGGCGGATGAGAATTTCATGTCTCAGAGGGGGGCAGCATTGCTAAGGATGATTTTAAGGATTGCCCTCTCATCTGCACACATAGGCACACACATGCTGAAGGTCATCCTGGGATATGTACGTAGTTCAACACTAGCCTGGGCTACATGTAATATATATGTATATGTGGAATAGTGTGTACATAGAGGAGGGGAACATCAGCAGTTGGAACGGTTTCACGCTCTTGGGAAAGAAGCAGGACAACACGGGACAACACAGGACAACACAGGACAACACGGGACAACACAGGACAACACAGAACAGCACCGTTCGCTGCATCAGCTGCTCCAGTCCCCAGTTCTGCTTTCTCACCGAAATCCTGTCTAAGCAGGTCAGACTCTACTCGTAGCCGTGTCCCTGTGAGTGGGATCATTTTGTTCTCAGGTCTTTAATTAAAACCACATGCCGCTCATTGGTAAAATAGTGCCTAGCCAGGAAGTAGAGGCAGGAAAGTTGGGAGTTCAAGGTGATCCTCAGCTACACAGCAAGTTGGAGGCCAGCCTGGGCTACACACATAAAATCCAGTCTCAAAAAAAAAATTAAAAATTAAATAAGACATAGCCAGGCCTGGTGGTTCACAGTTGTATTGCCAGCTCCTCTGGGAGGCTGAAGTAAGAGAGTTGAAAGCTCTTGGTCCACTAAGAGAGTTCCAGGTTCTGGGTAACTGGTGAGAACCTACCTTTCAAAATAAAAGTCACCTTTACAAAAGGGCTTAGTTATGTCCCAGTGGCATAGCACTTGCAGAGTGAGGACCTTGGTCCAAATCCCAGCATCAGGAAAGAAAAGGCTTAATATCAGACCTCCTTTAGGAATCCTGAATGTTTCAATCTGATTTTAATGCTATATTCTGCTGTCCTGAAACCCTTCAGGAATGGCTTATTAGAAGGGCTTTTGGGATGCTTAATGCTGGGTTCTCTTTATCAGGTATACTGACAGAGGCTAAGTCATTAAATCATAAGCCTGGGAGAGCAGATGCCCGTGTCAGCTCGCTGACAGCCAGTGAGCATGAAGAAAGCCGGGAGGGCAGCAGAGGAGCTGGGATGTGGATGCTGTCGGCTCAGGCTCTTTGGAGACCGCGTCTTGGCTTTCACTGAAGACAAGGTCATTCACAACACTCGGAGGCAGGGGCTTTGTCTTCATTTGCTGCGATGGACAGATAACCCATTTTATGGATGTACAAAGTGAATCACAGAGGCTTACGTCTGTGTCAGGTGCAGGGCATGAGGGTAGCTCTGTTGGCCCAGGGTCTTCCTTCACTGTCCTGGCATATATTTGATTATAAAGTCCCCGTGAAGATACGAGTGTGAGGGCTTCAGTCTGTAATGATTTGCAATAAGGAGACGGTGGCGCAGAAGACAGCACTGGCGTTCAGAGTGAGGCAAAGCCGAGCTCAGAAGTATGTCTGGTGGGTTATAGTGACGCCTGTAGTTGTCGTTGAGGCTGAAGAGTTAGGAGCATCTTGTCCAACCTAGAGATGGAAAGGACACACGAAAGGTAAGTAAGTGTGCAGATGAACCGACTCAGCAAGGGATCGCTGAGGAGAAAACCTATTTCAGTCCAGTACACCTGGGTTTCCCTCTTTACCTGCCTGACGGTTGTTCTGAGAAAACATGACACTTGCTCATGAGTCAAGAACCTATAAGCCACTAGCAGAGGGCCCATCGCCCATGTCTTGACCAGGTTTTCTGGAATGGAAAAGGCCCTGAGTGTGCGGCGACACTGGATCCCATATGCACAGGAATTCCACTTCCTTCCTTGAATCAAACCCAAAGGATCTCATATGTTTAAAGAGGATTTGGAAAGAGATTTTAGGATCTGAATATTTATTTTTGAAACAAGGTCTCTTGTACATCAAGCTGCCTCACTACGTAGTGGAGAACGCCTTGAACTCTTGCTCGTCCTACCTCTATCACCCAAGTGCAGGGAATATAGGTGTGTGCACCACACCTGTGGGGAGTGGATGAGTCCTGAGTGAATGTGTATTGCTAACATGGGCACAGCCATGCCAACGACCCCAGTGCCTCAGACCCATAGGAGTGGGACACCTTCCCCGGTGAGGTTCAGAGAAACGACAAAGCCTTCTTCTGGTCCTAGTGCCAGTGTTTACAAATGATTGCCCAGTGTGTGCAAAAACTAGAAACCACAGCTTCTCCTCCTGGATGACTGCAGCCTGGGACTGCTCCCCCAGAGACCTACTACTGAGATGAGCTAGACCTGCCTCCTTGTTCAGCTGTAGACCATGAGCCGCTTCTTTACCTGGGTGTGTACTATAAGCCTGCGTCCTTCATTCAGCTCTATAAAATAAATGAGCTGAAGTTCTGGGCAGCAGTCGGTGCTGTCCATCAGAATGAGCATAGCCCAGCTGATCCCCGTCTTTCTGTATATGTGTCCCTGTGTCTGTCCTTCTCTCATCCCCTCATCACCCAGTTAGGCCAGTCCTTGAAGCTATGCAGAGTGTGGCATGCACCTGGTTTAAATATTTCAAATAATCCAGTTGCACCCTTACTGTGTTTATGACCTATCAGATTTTGTATGCATTTTCTGAATACCCAACTATTATGAACCCCAGGAAAGGTTGGAAGGAAATCTCAGAAGTCAGGACTCACTGGTGCTTAACTGTTGAAGACAGCATGAGACTGCTGTCCTTTGTACCCGGCCTTGTCCACCAAACTTTCTTTACTAACATTTCTCTCCAATACGCCAGGATCCACCATCAACAGCTCCTTTCAGGTAGGCTGGGGAGCTAAGCAAAGGGCTGGGGATGGATTAGTTGCATTGGTTAGCCTGCACTAACCTGAAGGCAGTGGATGGGCTTGATTGTTGTAGAATATTATTGTAAGATGTGTTACATTTGCTTATGCTGTGGAACATTTGTTTAATAACGCTAAGGTGTGTTGCATTCTTTTCTGCCGCATTTCTTTAACTCTGTGAAGCTGTGTTCCTGTGCCTGTCTAAAACACCTGATGGCCTAGTTAGCGCTGAACGGCCAACAGCAAGGCAGGAGCAAGGATAGGCGGGGCCGGCAGGCAGAGAGAATAAATAGAAGGAGAACTCTGGGAGAAAAAAAAGAGCACGAGAACAAGGTGGACCCGGCCACCCGGCCACCCGGCCACCCGGCCACCCGGCCACCCGGCCTCCCGGCCTCCCGGCCACCCGGCCACCCACGGAGTAAGAGTGAAGGTAACAAATACAGAAATAAGACATGTAAAACAGCCCAGAGGCAAAAGTTTGATGGGATAATTTAAAGTTAAGAAAAGCTGGCAAGAAACAAGCCAAGGCCGGACATTTATCATTAAGAATAAGCCTCCGTGTGTGATTTAGTTATCAGCAGGGTGGCGGGACCCCCAAAAGAGCAAAAGCAACCTTCGATATGTGGTAAGACCGACCGACCTCATTAGTATCAGGATTAACAATGCTACAATCCGTCCAGGCAGGGCCCTTATGTCGCCTCCCATGCCACTTGGCCCCACTGGGTTCTGGGTTCCCTTCCCGCGATACTGGCCGCAGGTCCTTGCAGGGAGGTTGGAGCGGAACCATTGCATCCACTCTGCTCTCTGCTAGCAAGGAATGTGACTAAGTTATTGGTCAAAGAGTATTGTAATTAATAAGTTTCTGTGTGATTATTCGGGTCTGGGTGCCAAGGAAACAAATGGGCAGACTCTGTGATTTTGACCTGTTTTAAACATGTGTGGCCCAGGCTGATGGCAAACTTGGCATTTTCTTTCCGCCACTATCTGGAGGCGGGAGTTGCCATTCCCTGTCACCATTCCCTGAACTTGACGTTGTAAAAATAACGTTATTACTTCCTGAGCGTGTTGTCTGACTCTTTTGTAATCACCTTGCTTCAGTCCTCGAGGAAACGAGCAAAACCAACTTTACAGTGAAAGGTTTAACAGCTGCTGATTCAGTGATTCCTAAATGTGTGGTGTTGCATTAGGAGCGGCGGCGGGGCTGCATCCCAGGCACCCGGCCGCCCGCATGGCTAGCTTATGCCCGAAATAATTACACGGAAACTGTATTCTATTAAACACTGCCTGGCCCGGCTAGTTCCAGCTTCTTATTGGCTAGCTCTTATATATTGCTCTAACCCATTTCTAATATTCTGTGTAGCCCACGAGCTGGCTTACCAGGGAGGATCTTAACCTGCGTCTGTCTGGAGCGGGAGAATCATGGCGACTCCTCACTCAGCTTCTTTCTCCCAGAATTCTCTTCTGTATACTCCTCCTACCTAATTTTCTATCCAATAAAATGGGCCAAGGCAGTTTCTTTATTATAAGAAATCACTCCCACATCAGTGTGGTTTAAAATCAGAACCTCCAATGAAATGATACGGAAATTATCACCTCAATGCCATGTGTTCTGTGGCTACTGAAGGTAGTCTCTATCTTTACCATAGTCTTGATATGTCATAATAATTTGGAAGAAAAATTATGTTTTCCTTACATTTGTTTGTTTTCAGGATACATTAAAATGGTAGATCCCGTGCCTGGAGGACCAAACAACAACAATTATGCAAATGTGGAATTAATTCTTGACATTGCTAGAAGGATCCCTGTACAAGTAAGAGCCTTTGAGGAGCCAGTTCCTCCCTTTGCACTTAGAGTGAAGACCTCAAGTCCAGAGAATTAATGTGAAGTCTTGTTTTTAAATTTTGAATGATGTATTTTTATTTTATGTTTATTGGTGTTTTGCCTGCCTGTGTCTTCTGGAACTGAAGTTACAGGCAGCTGTGAGCCACCATGTGGTTGCTGGGAATTGAACCCAGGTTCTCTGGAAGAGCAGACAGTGCTCTTTAACTGCTGAGCCTTCTCTCCAACCCTGGAAAGTTCTTAAATGTCTTTATATGAAATAATTAAAGCACACAAGGAAAGAAGACGCAAGAAGGAAGGCTTACTTTATAAAATAAACATGGTAGACATAGAATGTTTGGGAAGAGCTTTCAGAGATTCCCCTGCCCCCAATTCTGTGCATCTCACCTCCAAGCCATCCCAAGTAAGAATTTAACTATTTCCTGAAGAATATCTTAACTACAGTATGGTACTGTTTTTGAAGATTGTTTCTTTTTAATATTGTATTTGGAAGTTTATTATAAATATCTTAAAGCCCAATGAGGGGGGGAAGGGAATTATCCCTTAGGCCAGTGGTTCTCAACCTTCTTAATGCTGTGACCCTTTAACACAGCCATTCATGTTGTGGGGACCCCAACCAGAAACCAATTTTTTTTTGCTACCTCATAACTCTAATTTTACTACAGCTATGAATTGTAATATAGACATCTGTGCTTTCTGGTGATCTTAGGTGACCCCTGTGAAAAGGTCTTTTGATCCAAAAGGGGTTGCAACCCACAGGTTGAGAACCATTACCAAACTTAAGTGACCCTGTCAGCACTAGATACAAAGGCAGAGTT